>NC_092214.1:63135207-63435207 GCF_043381705.1 Parasteatoda tepidariorum
ATAATATTTATATATATATATATATATATATATTTATATATATATTGTAAGATAATTTTCTTAAAAAGAATTAAATAGAAAATTTCAACTTTCAAAACCTATTTTTCTGGCAAATATGGAGTTTTTTTTTCACATTTAAGAACATAAATATTCTTGGTGTGAAAAAGATTAAGACAAGCAGAAAATAAATTTGATGTTTGCATAGTTATATGCTATTTTGCAAAAAACTATCCTACGGCGAGTCTAAAATATATTTTTTTATAACAGTTTTTTCAAGGAAAGAAAAGATGTGATATACCCCAGACTTGAACTTTTGACTCACCTCATCACATATTATACATTCTTACAACTGGCTCACTGATCAAAATAAATATTAAAAAAAAAATTTTTTTAAATATTTTTTTTTTTTTAAATTACATTTATCTGTAGTAAGTAAAGGAGTAAAAATATTACATTTAAAACTGAGTATGTCAGGAATAAAAGGTATATCTCTATGCTACTGTATTAATTAAAGAACAGTAACGTAAAAAAGAAAACACAAATAGTCTAGTCATTTGAGATATTGTTTGGTTTTACTTTGACCAATTGTTTGCTATTCTTTTGCTAGATCCTTTTTTGTTATTCATGTTTTTTATGAAGGAAATAGTACATTATTTTGCGCTTAACAAATTTTATTCTCGCGAAATATTTTTGCCCTTTGCAAAACTTTTTTTACAAGATGAAACAGTAAAATATAACTAATCATAGTCACCAATCGCAAGCTTAATCCTGATTATAAGAAATCATGATTTTCGATTCAGATTTACGATTACTATTATTACAGATTTATAATAACATAAATCTACTATTACAAGTATTACACATCTGTTATAGCAAGTATTGTAGATATATAATTAAAAGTACGAAACCGATCTACGATTGCAAGTATTTAAATTATCTATATTTCATAATAACATTAATACTTATAATAAATAAACATAATAAAAATCACTTTTCATGCAATATAACTTAACATTCATAATATTTCTAAAAATATATAAATTGGACGTGATTTTTTGGCAAATATTTCATATGATCATAGTAAATATTCTATTCTTATCTTTGCTTTTCATGTATACATAATTGCTTTGACGATAGCGACCAATGGCATCTAACGTTTATGGGAATAATAAAAAAGGGATCGATAAGTCAGTAATGTTTCGTAAGGAGTAATCGAGTGAAGTGTATTTCTTTATTTGTTTATCCTGTTTCAAAATCTATTAGATGCAAGATATAAGACAGTCCCTGAGGAGGCTAATCCTTTTTCTTAGACGTTAATATTTTTCTTTTGTAGTTAATAGTGCAATATACGTTGTTTGATTTCTATTTATTGATTCAATAAAAAATAGTGCTGGTTGATTAATTTTGGTTTCGTCTTATTGTTTTTCTCCTAAGATATTTAAGGTGAATGCAATTTATCTTTTAATTTCTGGCTGTTCATTTATTATTATTTCGACTGTTTTACTGGCCTTTTACTTATTTCCAATTTACATAGAAATGTTAAGAAATAGGTAAAATATATGGTTTAGAGTTTCAATCCGAAACGGTGTAAAGTGTGTAAAATAAAAAGCGGAACACCCTGAATAACTTTTGATCTAATCATCGGATATTTACGTTCTTGGACTCAATCTTAAAGGTTTCATGGGATGCTAACGCAAATATTTTAAGTTATGAAATCAGACACAAAACTTACTTTCTTTGAATAAACGACCCTCTTTTTGGCTGATTTAGATTTCTGACCCCCAAAATATTAAGGGTAGCCTCAATCAAAAATATGTTTCCAATAGTTTGTTGAAAAGAGTGGTTCAAAGTTTGTACTCCTTAATGTTAATTTTACTTTTTACATATTTCCCCATATCTCCAGAACTTTTTAAGAGAATTGAAATTTTTTTAACACAATTATAAAATTCGTTTATCCAAAAATAATATTCCGTAACTTTTAATAAATATTTATTACTTTTTATTCTTTTATTTTATAATAGTTGAGAAAAAAATTGAATTGTAAGGTATACAATCTTTTACATCATGTTAAAGAATGCAATTTTAAATGGAAAAATACAAAATTCGAGCGAGATGGATTGAATTGTTCCTAAAAAATCGATTTTTTTTTTTTTTTNTTTTTTTTTTTTTTTTTTTTTTTTTTTTTTTTTTTTTTTTTTTTTTTTTTTTTTTTTGTAAAAAAAACATAGCTTTAAAATTCGATTTCTAAAGAACTATTCAGCCGATTTCGCTCAAATTTTGTATTCGGTTATGTAAATTAAATTCTTTAAGACGATGTAAAAAATTGTGTACTTTACAATAAAAAAAATTTTTCTGCTATTATTATATAAAATAATAAAAAATGATAAATATTTACTAAAAGTTACTTTTTGCATGGAATTAATTATCTTTGTATAAAAGAATTTTATAATTGTAAATTTTTTTTTTCAATTCTCTTGAAAAGTTCTCGAGATATAACAAAATACGTAAAAAATATAATTCGCCTTAAGGGGCCCAAACTTTGGTCCGCACTCCTGACCCTGTTATGACCATATTTCCCAAATTACGGCTACCCGCTATATTTTAAGTGTGAAAATCGAGTCCGTCGGAAAAAGGGTATGTTTATTCAGAGAAAGTGCGTTTTGTGTCTGATTTCGTAATTTAAAATATCGTCTGCACAAATTAACAAGGATATTTGAGACCCATCGAACCATTAAGATTGTGTCCCAGAATGAGAATATCTAATCATTAGATCAAAAGTTATCCGTATTTTTATGCGCATTGTACACTGATTTTATATTGGTTAAATAAAATTTAAACGCGATTTTATCAAATCCTTATTTTTTTTCATAATCAATAATAAACGAACGAAACAACAGAATATGTTACAGCGTTCAGCTGACTTTAAATTCTTTCATATTTTGATAAGTTTTTGACAGAACACAGGTTCGTATCAACTATGTTTCGATATAAACATTTTAATATAAACGCTTTGAAAGTTTTTGAACTTTTCGGTGTTTTTAAACTGTTTTTTAAATTTATTGAAGAGAAAAGAAGCTGGCAGTGCCTGATTTATTAAAGGCCTGAGAGCCCGGGTCTTGGACCTCCTCTTTTTTGGGGGCCTCCTAAATGTTACAAACAATTTCTTTTTGTATTTTTCCTTAAGAATTTTCAATCAGAATTATGAGTTAACAAAGATTGAATCAAATTTACTGATATATCGTTATTTACTTTTGTTATAAATAATTTAAAACCACTTCATGATTTAAACAATAGGTAAATTTTGTTTAAATTAGCGACCAGAGGGCCCCTGACAGTTCTGTGCCTAGGGCCCTTCATTTCTATACCAGGCCCTGGAAATAGGATTAATCATTGTGGGATATCACTATTACATTACCCAATCAATTTTCCTAAATACCCCTCCCCCCCCCAAAAGGAAACTTACCAATATATATCGGGAAATATTAAGAATACTTCGAGAACCTTTTTTTTTTCCTTTCCCGAAACAGCATAAAGGGTCATTCAAATATTACCTAAACATATTTTTCCAAATTTTTTACTCCCGCTTGTCAGCAAAAATATGCTAATCACAATCCCCCCCCATGCTTATGTGAGAAAGTCCCTTCCCCCCCTGGTTTTCGCTTTAACCTTGACTGTAGTTATCTAGTTTTAGGATTAAATTCTAATAAAAAAGATGTAACTTTGCATTAAACAAATGTTTCGTTTTATTCAATTTATAAAACTTTTAGTAGAATATTTCTTAAGAATATTTTGTGTATAAAATTGTTCACCTCAGAAACTCTTTTTCCCAGTTTCTTACTTTTTCGAATTCAACTTTTGTTCCACATTTTAAATGTTTTCATGCGTAATTTTTTGTTGCTGATTTTTTAAAATTTTACTTTTTAATAAAATTTTGAAAATAAGGGGATTTTAATGTCTTACGCAAGCATAGCTCATACCCCTCTTCCTCCTTTGTCAGCAAAAAAATAAGCAAACCACACCCTCCTCCCGACGGGTGTGTACATAATATTTGAACGACCCCTAAAGTAGGACACAGGTAGGTGACGGCGACAACATCACCATTTATAAAAATATGTAATCATTACTTGAATACGAAATTGTTATTCTTCACTTTCTTACCGGGTATACTTAATTTGTTAAGTGTGTCTAAATTGATTTGTATTGTTTGGCTGACAGTTTACGAATTTTTAATAATTCCTTTCACCACGGTATAAATTTGAAATTTGTTTTAAAGGAAAGAATGAAAGTCAAACATTTTAAAAATAATTATATGTGTCATGAAATATTTTTAAAACATCATAAAAAGCTTCGTTCATACGAAAAACCGAAAATTCAATAAAATTGTTTTGAGTCAAGTGAAGAATGATGTCGCCGTATTTTTTCGAAATTGTTATTTTGCATGTCCTTGCGGAGTTTGATTAAATTGCTTACGTCTGATTAATTTTAAACATCTGTCAGACACTTGGCGAATTTTTTACAATATTTTTCCCTGCCGAACTTTTAAACCGGCTTCACACGAAAGAATGGGCATAACTTTTTTGTAACACCGCTTATGCTTTCTTAAAAAGAATCATTATTATTTTTAAAAAACTCGATCAGTGATTCGAATCAGCAATCCGAATCAATGATTCGGATCAATTGCGGTTCGAATCAGGATTGATCGAATCTGTTGATTTTATCGGAGTAGATTTAAATTATAATGAATTAAAGGTTGTTAAATTTTCAGTTTTGTTTCACAGTGATGCTATGTCATATATGGTTAAAAATTTCGTGTATATCCTTAGAGATTCTTGCGCATTCATTATTAAGGTCTTAAGAATTTCCTATCAAACAATTCGATTAATTCAGATAAATAAAAAAATAAAATAATGGATTCCTTTTGTAGTCTCTTAAAAATTACCTTAGTGAAAAGTATTTATAGCATTTAACAACATATACAATATAATTATATGAAATATATGATAATTATATTTATATGCTTGAAAAATTTATTAATAAGAAAAAATAAAACTTTTTTTTCTATAGACATTTGGTAAGGGAAAAATGAGTGCAGTTAGTTCAACAGTACTTAGAATCTAAGCTGAATGTTGTTTTGAAGCATTTGATTCAAACCACGTGATTCGCAGTTAAGACGTTAAGTCATGATCTTCGAATTAGTGATCCAAATTACTCGATTTGAATTGAGAACTGAATCGCTTGGTTCAAATCACTGATCCGATTCACATGATTCGAATTCTTGATCCAAATCACTTGATTTAAATCACTGATCCAAATCACTTGATTTAAATTACTGACCCGAATCACTTGATTTGAATCACTGTTCTGAACCACTTGATTTAAGTTAGTGATCCGAATCACTTGAATTGAATGACGATTTGAATCACGTAAATTGAATCAATGACCCAAATCGTTTGATTGAGATGACTTATCCGAGTCACTTAATTCAAATCATTGATCCGAATCACATGATTCAAATCAGTGATCTCAATCACGTGATTCAAATAGTGATCTGAATCGCATGATTCGAATCACTGATCTGAATAACTTGATTCGAATAGTGATCCTAATCACGGGAGTCGAATGAGTGATCCGAATAATTCATAAGAATTAGTGATCCGCAACATATGATTTGAATCAATTGATTCGAATTTGAGATCTGAATCACTTGATTCGAATAATGATCAAAATCGCATGATTCGAATCAGTGTACCGAATCACTTCTTGGGAATCAGTGACTCAATCATTGATACGAATCGCATGATTAGAAATGATCTGAATCAATTGATTCGGATATTGATTCAAAACATATGATTCGAATGTCTGATATGAATCCCTTGATTGGAATATTGATCCGAGTTGCATTGTTCAAATCAGTGATCTCAATCATTTCATTAGAATCAGTTATTCTAATAATATGATTTACATCAGTGATTTGAATACATTGATCTGAATAGTGAATCGAGTCGTATGATTTGAATCACTGATCTGAATCACCTGATTCGTATAGTGATCCGAATAGTATTATTTGATTCAGTGATCCATATCACTTCATAAGAATCAGTGATCCCAAATACATGATTTGAATCAATTGATTCGAATCAGTGATCTGAAACACTTGATTCGAATATTGATCCCAGTTGCATTTTTTGAATCAGTGATCTGAATCACTTCATAAGAATCAGTGATTCGAATAACATAATTTGAATCATTGAGCTGAAATCACTTGATTCGAATAATGATCCGAATCGCATAATTTGAATCATTGATCCAAATCATTTGATTCAGATCAGTGATCCAAATCATTTGATTTGCATCACTGATCTGAAAAATCGTTTGACTCGAATGACTGATTTGAACCCCTTGACTTTAATCACTAATCAAAATCACATCATTCGAATCAGTGAGTCACTTGATTCGAATTCGGCTCTCTCACAGCTTCATTTTAGCTCATACGGCGTATTTCACTTAAATTTTTCTCACACCCCATTTTTGATTTAATATATATATATATATATATATATATATANGATCAATTGCATATTCACAAAATTATTGCAGATATGCTAAGAGTGGAAATGTAAATATTTTTGAATATAAAACGTGACATTAGAACACTAAAAGACAAAAGTATAGCATAAGAACAAAAATAAATTAGAATAAAATTAAATTAAAGACAAAAAGTGCGAATCACCCTTTTTGTTTGGAAACAGTACTTTCAGAAAAAAATAAAAGCAAATCAATTGAAGTAAAAAACAACATTAAAATATCTACTGTCATCTAAATTAGTATGTCGATCAACCCCCCTCTCGAAATTTAATGTTCTTGAGAGCTGGGAGGCTGAAAGAAAAAAAAGAAAGAACTTCGGTTGTTTACGATAAAAAGAGTGACAGTAAGTTATATACTAATGGGTCGGAAAGCCTCACCTCCCCCAGAGAAGAAAAATGAAACCTCCCCCCCCCCTTATTTTTCTAAAAGATTCCTGACCGCTTTAGTTCATGTATTCTAGTGTTCATTTCATTTTTTTTAATGTTGTTTTATTTGAGTTTTTTTTTTACAAAATATGTAGTGTTTTACAAAACAGATAGTGTTTTTTGACTACTATACTCACTATGATTAAAATGACTGATTCGAATCAGAATCCCTTTGATGATTCGTTTTGCTCAACTCTATTCCTAAGTACGTTCTTCTATAGATCTATTCAAATTAGCAGATGATTCTTTTTAAAAAGTTTTCAGCTTCATAAATTAACATTTTGCTTACACAAACTAATCAAGTCGAATATTTTAAAATCAAACGAAAATGGCAGCAAACAATTTCGAAATGTCGAAAATGAAAGTTTCGATTGGTTATCTGGCTCACGTGACAAGAAATAACCGATTTCACACCTAAAAATGCTTGCATCTATCATTACAACACCGGTGCTGTAGTTAATACATCAAAAGTTACTGTAAAAATTACATAAATTTTTTACAGTGTGGTGAATTTAAAGTCGCTCACATTAAAGTTTAATGGCTTCTAATTCAGCAAAAATGCACTACAATTTTCGATTTCATTCCCTGTAAATAGTAAAAAAAGGCGTCATGATGAACATTTATTGTAAAATCTAAGGTTTCTCTGCAAAAAATAAAAGTCATTAGTCTCTGTGATACTTTACTTATGTATGAATTCCTAAACTGGTACTTTTACGGACCGTTAAACTTTGATGTGCGTGACTTAAAACTCACTGTGCAAATGCAAATAATAGTTTTTTCATGTACCAGCTTTCTAATCAATCAATTTTTATAAGAAGGCGTTTTTTTTTTCCTCCTCAAATTTAAGATTTGCATATAAAATCTCCAGAAATTTTTTTTAACAACAACACTAAGCGCTAAACTGAAATAATCCTGCAGAGAATGCAATTTTAGATGTACAGATTAAATTTAAAAACAATTAGTAGAGATTTTATCGAGTAATGAAATTGGTCGCATTGAGAAACATTTTCTGGACGCACGCAGTGGACAGTTATGGCTTCGCAAAAATTCCTGATTCGTGCCCTTAGATATATTTTTCTGCTCTTAAAGATTTGGGTATAAGACACCTTACTATAAAAGTAAGGTAAGATACTAAGTCACCTTACTATAAAAGTGTCTTTAAAACCGTTTAATGATTTTGTCTAATTTTGGTACATGTATCTCATGAAATAATTTTTTTTTTAAATTCTTAATAATGAATTAAATTTATTTAGGGCTTTCCTAGAGCAAATTCGAATAATATATTGCATATAATAAATCCACATGGCGCTTTTTTAATTATTCAAGGAAGTGTATAATATTCAGAAGAAAATAATATTCAACATTCCAGCGAAGAAAATAACATTCAACTTGTTACGAATAAAATATGCACATAAATTTAATGGATTCTGTAGATCAAAACTAACCATCATTCATTCGTTACATACCTAACAATGATCTCTTTATTATGTTTTTTTCCCTTATCTCCGACCATACCTTTCTATTTCGCTAATGGAACCTTTCTGTCGGTTTTTACTGTCATCTGCCTCTTTTCGGAAAATATTTTAAAAAGATGCAATTTTGGCACTCATGTTTTATGTCCGAGTTATACTTTCGAAAGTAATTTATCAAACATTATTCTAAATATTCTAAATTACATCAACAACGATTTTGATGTATCATCATCTATGCTGGTCACGAAATGTGCTAGATAATGATTGGTGAGATTTTTTTTTTTTTTAATGTTATCATATTTGAGTCTTGTACAAACTCGATTTTACACTTGTTATCAACTAAATGTGTTTATTGCGTAAATATTTTTGCTATTTATTGAGAGAAAACTTTTAAAAGATTTTGTGTTAACTCAATTCATAGATTAGACTTAATATTTAATTCTTTAAAATTACATAATATCCTCCTATTTAAAAAAAATCTACAGCCAGCTAGCCTATTGGCGGGAGCGTCCACAGTCTCTAGGAAAAAATGAAAAAAATAAGGTTCAGTATTCCCTGATGGATAGTTATGGTTCCCTGACACTCTGAAAATAGACAATACAGAAGAATATACAATTTTGGATTATTTCTATTACAAATATGATATTCATATAAATAGAATCAAATGTCTCAATATACTATACAAGGAAAACTGTTATACTAATCAATAGGAAAGAATAATAAAGTTTCTTATGTTGAAAATCCATAAAAATGCTTTAAAAAATGGTGTATAAATATTCATAAGATCCAAAATCAGCGTTATTTCGTCCAATCATCCATAAAAATCTGCATTGCATACTTCGTCAACTAACTTAAATATTTATGTATGGAGAAAAATATTATTTCTTCAGACTTTTGTTATACTCCTTATTTTTATTACTTAGTTTATTTCTTAAATGATAAATAATACTCAAAAATTATGTAAAACTTTTTGACTTCGACGAAATATGCTTTTTAAAAGTTATTAATCGGAAGAGGAAACAACGTTAAAAATGTTTAAGTATAATTTTAAGCCACTAATTATAAAAGTCACCTGCAATTCTTAAAGAATCTTGATATAAAACATCTAAAAATAACAAGAACGTAACACCAATAAATATTTTATGAATTGAGCTAAAAGCAAGTTGTCTTCATTACCTTGATTTCTAACGCTTTTTCTGAAAACTATTTTAAGGAAATTTAATTTAATTTAAATGTAATAAAACTAATTTTTTGTATTGTTTCTATTTTTTTCAATATTTCTTGTAATTCATAATTTTCAAAAAAATAAGTAACACGAATGACTAAAATTAAAACAACTATGCTGATGTTTTATAATCTTTACGAATTCATTTACTTAATGTAATATTTCAAAATCAGTTATTTCCATTCAATACTAGACATTCAAATCAACATATTGAAAGGAAAAAAAAAAAGGAAAACTATATCACCCTCTAAAAAATCCGGGTCAAATTACAGTACTTCTGGTGTACCATCAGTAAAACCTATTTTACCGTAAAATCCATTTTACCACAAAATATTATACAGTGGTTTTTACAGTAATATTTATTTAATTAGAGTGATTCAGTGACTGTATGGCAATTATTACTGTAAAAATTATGGTTTATCTGATTTTTTGTTCCATTACATATTCCAGTAAAGATTGCTTTTACGGTAAAAAGTACTAATACCCTGCGTGCCGGTACCTTTCTCCATATTTCAATGAAGAATTATTTACAGCTCTTAGGAGAAAATTGTTCCAACGAAAATGGCTTTTATCGATGATTTATATAATTTAACCCATTATTTTACATTTCATTGTTCAGTATATCATTTATTATATAAAATTTTAGTCATTATTCTATTTTAGGATAAATAAGCACACATTTACGAATAAGAATAGATGTGTTCCTAACAATCCTGACTGCATTAAAACAGGTCTCATCTGACATGCAATGTTTCTAAGACAAATAACTATTTTAACATACCATACTTCCCATTACAAATGCTTAAATATAATTATAATATTCTGTTTCAACTAAATAATATTATACGCATAATTTACTTCCATTATATTCAACTCAAAACATATCGAAATACCTTTCATTACTAAGATATATAATAATTCAGTGAATAAATTGAGTTATTTTTGATCTTTTACCACTAAACTATTTTAAATTCTTTAATTAAATAAATAGTAATAAAATCATAATGTGTGCTTATCAAGTTATTTATATTCCTTTATATCTGGGAAAAGTTTAAATTTTTGTAATAGTAAGTAAAAATATTTATGATAATTTAAAAATACAAATGATAATTATCACAAAATTGCAAAAGCCCGTTCCTCAATACGAATAGTTGTGCTATTTTTCACCATAAAAAAAAAGTGAAAAATCATTATAAGAAGTACGAAAAAAAATTCTATTCATAAATATAATTCTGAGTGAAGAAAATGATAAAAAGCTTAAATATAAAGCATTAATTAAAAATGAATATTTAGCAAATGCTCTTTAACCTTTTGAAGCAAAATTTTTGTTAAACATATTTTTTATACTTTCTTCTATTATTTTATATTAATTTAGGTCAAAATAAGTGAAAAAATTATATTCAGCATTTTAATATTTTGTAGTTATGAAATACAGCAAGAAACACTGGCGTCTTTTTCTGCGTTAAAGGTAAAATCTCCCTAACATGGCTCACTTTCAAACAATAATTTTTTCAAATTTGCCCTTATTTGCAGTTATTTAGTTCTGAGATAAACAGTTATACATCATTGTAATGTAAAAGAGGTTATGAGCTGTTCAAATATATTGTTATCACTTCAAGATGGAGAAATGGTGTATACATCGTTTGATAATTATTGAATGCAAGGAAGATGTTAAGTGTAAGGAAGATGTTAAAACTTTATAGTTATGATATACAGCATGAAACACTGGCGTCTTTTTCTGCGTTAAAGGTAAAATCTTCCAAATATGGCTCACTTTCAAACAATAATTTCTTCTAATTCGCAGTTATTTATTTCTGGATAAACATTTATACATCATTGTAATGTAAAAGAGGTTATGAGCTGTTCAGATATAATGTTATCACTTCAAGATGGAGAAAGAAGGAAGATGTTAAGCGTGTTTTTAATTAACACACGTATTAAACATTAGTTAATTTTTTTCTCATTTCATAAAAACTCCATTGAAATGAAAGTAATAGTGTGAATACAATAGTAATAAATGCATAAATAATTGATAACTCGCATCTTTTATTAATGTTAAACCTGAATGCAATTAAAGGAATTTCATTAAAGACGATATTATTTGGAAAGGGAGAGAGGAAGTTTTAATTTACCAAAAAGGTATCTATGTTAAAATTAGACATTTTCAAACAAAGAGTGACATTGAACATGCATTGAAATATTATACACATTGAAATATTAATTTTAAAATAATTGGATGCTTTCTAGAAAAAAGAAAGGTACAGTGAATGAGGAAATGAGGAAAATTCCTAGTACAGTATTTTACCAGAATTGTGTTCTCCATGTTCCAAAAAACATTTTCTTACTAATTATAAAAGTAATCAATACTTTAAAGTAAATTGAAATTTTACTGGCGTCTAAAGTAGTTTCGTTTTTCAAAAGTGTGCTGATGCATGTCTGCCTGGGGATGTCTTAGCAAATATTTTGTGTTTTGAAATTAAAAGTAATTGGAGCCAAGTTACTTTTCCTCCTGACTTAAAAATTTCGAGAAATATAATTCATTTCATAAATTTAAAATTAGAATATTTCTGAAGCATTAATTCCAGCTAAAGGATATTTACAAGCTCTTTACCTCGAATAAGCAGCCTTTGGGTTGTTTTCGTTTAAATGTTGCTTTTTAATAAATGCCACGCAGTGAATTCTTCGAAAACGCAAGCGGGTAAAATGATCACGGAGTGCGGTGCGGGTACTACGAAAATTAATAGCAAATAAGCTTAAATTTCACTTTATGTTCGGGAAATTGAAATGAATTTTTAATATAATGCTTTTCCTTGAGCTATTTCGTTGCAAATGCACATATTATGTTACTCTTTTAATCTATGAGGACCTACGGGAACGAAGATTAAAGTATTAATTTATATCCGTTCTGTGAAAGACTTATTTAGAAAATATATCCACTCCACAGCATAGAAACCATTCATTTGATTAAATATGCTTTTCAGTTTCATATTTTTAATACACGTGCGGATAAGTATACACGCGCGGAAACTATAATTTTGGAAAACAAAATATCCGGTAAATCGTTACCATATGGGTGGTTTAAATACCGTATACTTTGGTATTATTTCTAGAATTGTGTTATTTTTTTAAAATCAGAAATGTCTTTACCAAGTACGTTAATTTTATCAGAATTTTTTTCTCTGTGTATGATCGAGGCAACTTATCATGCAACAACTAAAAAATAATTTGAAAATTTAATAGACATATTGTTCTAAATTAAAAAGAACATTTTAAAAATATAAAGCGTAAATGAGAATTCGAATGATTAAGAATAAAAGAGATAAAAGAGCATGAGTACATGAGCTTTTCGTGCATTATCTCCTTTAGCTTCATGAGCCCATGTGTTTCGAATGGTTTCTTGCGTTCCCTTCCATCGCTGCTTTAGGGTTTTTATGTCTTTCTTAAGTTTTTTTATGGTTTTAACAGGCTGTTGTTGGTTTGTAACAGCTACTGTAAAATATTTCCCTCATTCTTATGATTAGGATAACTCATTATGCAATAATTCAAACATATTTAAAAATTTAATGGGTATATTGTTCTTAAACAAAATGAATGTTTTAGAAATATTCAGAGAGAATGAGAATTAGAATGAATGAGAAGGAAAGAGATGAATGAGAATAAGCACGTAAGCTTTTTCTGTCTCATTTTATTTAGTTTCTTCGGTTCATGTTCTTTAAATGATTTTATGTGTTGCTGTCCAGCGTTACTTCATAGCCTTTATATTATCTTATAGAATTTTTTATGACTTTAACTCACGGTTGGTCTATTCCAGAAACAATAAAATATCTCCTTCCTTATTATGATTATGGTAACTCATTTTGCAATAATTAAAAAATAATAATTAAATAATTAAAAATTTAATGAACATAATGTTTCAAAACAAAATGCACGTTTTGTAAATATTTAGAGTGGATGAGAATTAGAATGAATGAGAATGAAAGCAGTAAAATTGAATGGAATTGATGATCCTGGAAAATCAAGATAGTAAATAGCTGTAGTAGTAAAAATTAACCGAACATTCTGGCATTATGCACATTCTGGCATTGCTCAGGGGATAGAGCGTTCATCTTCTAATAATGTGACTCAGGTTTGAATCCAAGCTGTGGCTGGTTAATACGAATTCTACACCCGACTTGCATCAACCAACCGCAGCACTGACGTGAAATATTCTAAGTGTTACATGGATCATTAGATAAAATAAACTTTTCATTGGGCTAACCGTAAGAGGTTTCTGTGGTTTTTCCTCTCCATATAACTCAAATACGGGTTATTTCATCGAAAAGTTATAATAATAAGTTATAAGAATAACTGTTACTCGTATATCTAAATAGCTGCAAATAAGTGCAAATTTTAAAAAACATTGTTTCGAAGTAAGTCGTCTTTGGAAGATTTAAACTCAGAAAAAGACACCAGCGTTTCATGTTCTCTATTATAACCATAAATTATTAAAATGCTAAATATAATATTTTTATCTTTTTTTGACCTAAATGAATACAAAATGATGGAAAAAAGCACAAAAAATATGATTAATGAAAATTCTGCGTCGAAGGGTTAACAAACAATCCCGAAAACGCAGAAATTAACTTAACAATTTAATATTTCTTTTTATAGTATTACAGTTTTTGAAAAATATTGGTTCGAATAAAAGCTGAATTTTTTAATTTTAGCCGGTCTTTTTTAAGGGATTTAAATTAAAATAAACCGACCGGCGTTTTTCGGCCTGGCTAAATTCCGGCAGCCCTGTATGTCAAACTTTTTATTCTGACTCGTCACCAGATATCTCCGGAACAGAGAAGTACCATCGTTTGAGCTGCGATGGCTCAGGGGATAGAGCGTTCGCCTTCCAATGAGGCGAACCGGGTTTGAATCCCAGTCGATACGAATGCCGCATCCGACTTGCACCGACCACAGTGTTGACGTGAAATATCCTCAGTGGTAGACGAATCATGGGTTAGAGTCCCCTTGCCGTCAGGCTGACCGTGGGAAGTTCTCGTGGTCTTCCTCTCCATGTAACGCAAATGTGGGTTAGCTCCATCAAAAAGTCCTCCACGAAGGCAAACTTCTCCCAATACTCGATCCAGGAATTCCCGTGTCTTCTGGATTGGGTTCGAAATTACAAGGCTACGGAGTTGAGCATTAGTAGTCGTAAATCCATGAAACTGGGTAGGCTGTTCAACGACGGTTATAAAATATATATAGTATCATCGTTTCATTGGCATGGAAGGGTTGATTTTTTTTCTTCTTTTTTATGTCAACCTATCATAAACAGGAATATTTTTTTTATCAGGCTTGATTTTATACGCTATATTTACGAAAACCTTAAAATATACCGTTAAAAAACATTATTCTGCATTAGCAACAGGTTATTAAAGGTAATATTTTGAAACTAACCTAATTTTTTATCACGTAATTGGATACGTCCACAGTGGAAAGTTTGGAGAACAAATTTTCTAATGAAAACATTGGTTTACGAAAACTCCAGTGTTGTTAATGACAACATTTTTAAATTACCCAAAATTATTAAAATACCCTCAAATAAGGTATAAAAATATTTTTAAGACCAAAAATACCCTTGCGTCTTAAACTTTCTTTTTTTGGACCAAAGTAAACCAGCAAGAACGAAAGCAGCTCCGGTTGGTGGTATAAGGAATAATTATGATGGTTTGATTAGAATTTTCATATGTAAATAAATGACGTCTGCAATAATTCCTTCACAGCAAAATAATTCGTTAAAATATTTCAAAATAGTGTATTAATATTATCTCCATTGTCTGAAAAAATATTTTTACAAATATTTTCGCAGACAATAATTTAATTAAAGTTACGAAACCAGCAATTTGAGACAAGAAACGTTTTGCAATAATAATGAAATCATAAAACCTTAATAAAAATCATGCACTGTTTAAATTGCTTTATAATAAAGATGGCAGAAAAAACATTAAAGTATATTATTAATAAAGATCATGCTCTGCATAAATTTTTTGTCATAATAAATATGGCAGAAAAAACAGTGAAGTCTAGTATTTTAAAATTTTTTCTGCAATTTAAAATTTTTTTTAGCTACATTTTCTAAGAAACAGTTTTTTTTCCTGTTAATTACAGCAATACGACTTTGCGACAATGCGACTTTCGCGCTCAATTTACGAATCGGAGTTGATTCAATCCCTCTCTTGAAAAGCGTTATTTGGAATTATTTAAAATAAAAAAAATTGATAACATTCAAATGCAATATTAATTTTTAATCTATTACATCTCTTAAAATACACAGTCCACTGTTTAACCATTATATTATTAATAAAGCGATGTTATATATTTGTTTTGAAATTTTCATTTGTTTAAGATTGCGCGCACAATTTAATTTAAAACCACGCATTCGTTTATTTTTATTCGAGTGACAATAATTTCTGGCTGCCAATGACAAAAATTAAGCAGCAGCAGTCAGAAAAAAAGGAAAAAAAAAAACGGAGTTGAATTTAATCACTGAGATCCATCTCCAAGAATCCCGTTAAAATTTCCAGCACTTCCCGAGTTTACTCCAGGGATGGCAGCGACCTCGACCAATGAGCGAGAAGAATGATGGATTCTGGGAGGCCTGTTTCGCCATTTTAGATATCTCCCACCCTCGAGTAGCATTCTACGCGACTTTGGCAAGTGAGTTTCTGGCAGAATTCAGTAAGTCTCGACGATCGTAGGAGCTGTGCGGGAGAGCTTTGTATAAATTACGTTTATTGGAGCGTGTGTGGGTTCTTTACGGAACCCAATTTCTTAGGAATTACCACGCTGGAACTAATGGAATTAGAGAATATTGTTGCAAATACGGTCTACTTGAAGGCTAGAGAAGGTATATTTTAAGCTATTTCTTTTCTACTTGCCAGCTATTTGTAGTGTATGTTATAAGTTCTACATCTGCTATGTGTAAGTCCAACATATAGCCAGAGCATGACAGATATTTCAAACAAATATGACATGATAACTCATGATATATTAGAATTTATTTACTATTACAGCTGTCATATTGTACTTAATCGTATGATGAACCGATTTCCGTTTTTATATCCTGCCCTTTAACGGCAATTTCTAGGTTATAATTTCTTAACATCGGAATAAATGTTTCTTTTACTTATTAAAATATTGTTTTGACATGCTGCTTAATTAAATGTACTTAAACTGTAATGTTTTTTTCTCTTATTATGATAGTTTTATCCTGCGAATGATGCTTTCAAATGATAAACTCTTAAAAAAATTAAAATTATTGTTTACATATGTAGTTATCTTCATGCAAGTAGTTTATTTACTAAATATAATGCATATTTTATAATTATTTTAAATTATTGCTGTATTAAATGAAGTGTTTAATGTCAGCTGTTTTACTCCATCCTTTAATTTCCTTGTAAGAAAATCTTTAGTTTTCTTTTGATGATATAAGTGTTTACTTGAAGATGTCATCTGCAGTAGACACATTTTAATACTGTATTTTGGCATGAAAAAAAACTAATTGGTGTTTAACATATTTTTGCATTTTTTCTGAATTGTCAAATTGTTATTCTCTTACAAAACTCAATTATATTCAGTATTACATTGATTTAAATAATTAGTTTTCCATGTAAGGAGGGTTACTTTTTTTACTAGAATATGACAAGATTAAAAACACTGTATAGTTAAGAGAACTCTTTTGCTACAATAAACAAAACATGCCTTCATCATTGCCAAGACCCAGAATTTTATGTTTGTTTTAATTTCTGTGTTCTGTTTCAAGGAATATACTTGTATGCAGTACAAGAACAACTGTCTTTTTAAATGTTTTAATTGATTATTTTAAATCTCCTTTGATTGCTGGTCATTTTTTTTTCTAATTTGCTTAAGTATGGTTCATGAATTACATTTTTGCATTTCTAACATATCTTTTAGAATGTAAGGAAACTTAAAATTGTCTCTTACTTCCATACAAAAGTTGTTTAATATAATATTTTCACCGGATATGTTATTATTAGTATGATTTATTATATTTTATTTTTGTGTAATACAAATTTAAAGAAATTCTTGGTTAATTTCAAATTAACATTTAAAAAAAACTTATACATTCTTTCTTATAGTTATGTTTTTGTAACAGAAATTAAAAGAACTAATGAGTTCTAACTAAACTTCATCAGAAATTAAAACAAAATCTTAAATTTTCTTGCTTTTCGGTTTATCCTAAATAATCTGTGATGTTATTTTTCACGTATTGAATAATGTAATTGAATATAATTTACATTTTAAATAAGGGAACTAATAATTTATTAATCAAGATTATACTATTTTAATTTCTTAAAATCATAATTACTTCACCTTGTCATTTGTTTGATTCTGCCTGTCTAAATGTTTATTATGTGCTTAAAAATAATCATGACATTGAGAAAAAATAAATTCTGCATCTATTTATTTTTAAACAAAAAATGTAGCTCAGCTTTCTAGACTATTTTTTTAAAATCAATTTAAAACTTTTGAAATGGCTTGAATTGTTTTTTTTTTTTTTGAACTTTGAAACTTTTGGCTCATTAACCAAGTGCAGCCTTCGAATGCTGTTTGTGTAACTCATTGTCTTGCTGCTAAAGACTAAATGGGGATATATACGTATCGTAATCCATTGCGCCAACTACAATCTCCAATTTGCCAAATAGATTTTAAACTTGCAATTTTTTTTTAAAGAAAACATGTAAATGTTTGCCCGGAGGTGGTTACGAGTTACACCTTCGAGTTTGTCTCCTTCTGTGATGTTTTTTTTTTTTTATAGTTTCTCACTAGTCGCTGCCCGGAAGTTGCGAAGGCCTGGCGATTATTCTGCCACAGATCACAATTTGGAAATCTCCCTGACTAAATAATTTTTAAACTAATTTCAATGAGCTGAGAAAAGCACTGAAATTATATTAATAAAATTTTTAAATGTAGAGGTTCTGTTCTAGCTGTCAAGATTGAAATCTTTCAGCATTAAAAATTTTTTAGAATTTTTTTTTTATCCAGACAGGTGCAAAATAAGTATAGTTCACTGCTATATTTAAAACTTATCACTTCAAGAGGCCATTTATCCAAATCAGTCAATGCATATTCATTGTATCAACTAGTTTCTCCTTTCTTTTGAAATTTTGGTGCTATGTGTTTGCATCGCCTAATCGCAATGAAGTGATTATGGTCTGTAAGTTTTATTAATTAGAAAATTTTAAAATTTATTTTTCCACAGAAAAAGTTAAAAACCTGCTAAAATTATTTTAAAAAGGATGAAGTGAGAAAAAACTTTTTTTTAAAATTATGCATAATTTGCTGAGTTTTTTCAGTTTTTTATTAATTAATGCTCTTTTTTCAGTAACAAAAAATTAAATTATTATTAATAAATATTCATTTTAATACATTGTGGCTTTTGAGAGGTAAAATTGTTTTTGTTGTTGCCCTCTGTTGAAATAAGTTAGGCCATTTTACGTTACTCTCACTTGCAGTTTGTTTCATCCTAAGTGACCGTAATGACATTTTATGTTGACATTTGACGTATTAAAAAAAATTCATTATTATATAAAGAAATGTGGAAACCAATAAATATAACTATTCATTGTAAAATTATATTTTAAAATTTTAGAAAATCTAAGCATATCAAAATCTTATGTTATCTTGTGATAAGGTAGCCAGAAAACGGCTAAAATCAGGGAAAACAGAATTTTGTCAGAGAATCTGGGACTTTAATTAAAATACTCAAGAATTCAAAAGTAACAGATAAATTTAAAAAAAAAAAAGGTTTTATAATATTTTTAAATTTTTTATTTTATTTAAATAGTAACCATTGAAGATAATGAAACAAAAGATTAACTAATTGTGAAACTATGTTTAAAGTTAAAAAAAAATAATCTTAACAAAACCCTACCACTTTCCTTCCTTACTAGTGCTACAACTCCAGGTGGGTCCTGGGCTTTCGCAGAATTATATCCCTAACTGTCCTATTCTTGGCTTGGCTGAAGAGTTCTAATTTATTGCATTTATAGTTTTAAAGGCATTTTCTCAGCAAGTCTTGGTATTTCTCTTATTCTAGCAGCGATTCGCTTAGACAAAGATTTTTTTTTTGTGGTTAGAGTATTATTCATTCTGTTCATATGTCTTGTCCATTTTATCCTTTGAAAGGCAATGTACTTCATTATGTCAGGATCTTTAATAATCTATGAAGTTCTATGTTTGTCCTTTTTCTCCATTGAGTTTACTTGATAGTAGTGCTTCTGTTTCTCCAATAATGCTTCTTAAGATCTTTCTTTCAAATATCGCATTGGTTTACTTCTCATTATATGTCATAGTCCATGTCCCTGCAGCATAGGTGAAGACAGGTCTAATTAAACTTTTGTAGATGAGTATTTTAATTTTTCTGTTGGTAAAATTTTATTTTACACATTTAAACAAAAAAAATAAGACATCTGTTAGCATTTGTGACTTTGTTTAGAATATCTGGTGTCATGTGTGTCAGTGCATTAATTTCAGAGTATTTAAGCTATTGACAGTTTCAACTTATATTGACCTATTTCAAGATAATGGTTATTAAAATCAATACACTGCATGTATTTGGTTTGAATATGGTTAATGATTTTTCCAGCAATTTGTTTTCTCTAAATTAGCCCTCTAAGAGTTAAACTCAGTGGTGAAATTTTACTCAAAATTTTTCTGCTATGCACTGCTTTTCCATTCAATAATATAGGGAAAACCAGTTATAGATGCCATAAAACTTACTACCTAAAGTTTGGAAAAGGCCAAGACTATAAAGCTCAGAAGGTTACCTGAAGTCTCATTTTTTATGTGTTGAATAATTTGTCCTATATTTTTATTAAAAGCCATGAAACGAACAATATGAAGTGTAAAACTATGTTTTGTATGCAATGTTAAAGTATTACATATTAAATCTAATCTAAAAGTACCTTATATTATACTTATTTAAAAGCTTTTTCACCCAGAGTGGAACAATATTAATTTAATTAGCATTGAAATTATGTCTTTAGTAACACAGGAAAGTGCTTAGTCCTCTGTTACTAAGATCTATTAATTTTAATATTGTTCAGAAATATATAAAAACTTTCCCCAGTTGATTGCCCACTTGTTCTCAATCTAGCAGCCATCATGAATTATTGTATCTTTTGGTCTCTTGGGTTCTTGCCAAAATAAATCTGACTTTAATATATATGTTCCAGTATTTGACTACAACACAATTACTGGCTACTCCATCAAGATTGAAATGTTATGTTAAAGCATTTAATGTATATATCTACATGCATAATATAATTTTGCACTTAGTGTATTGTTTATTTCATTGTTTTTAATATAATATACTACAGAACTAATTATTCTTAACCTGTGAAAAATGGGATTTTAGTTTAACCTCTGAGCGTAGGTCTTGGCGTTTAGAAATATGTAAAAGCGTTATGACCAACAATTATGGCATTTTATTTGGAGTGTTAAAAATTGATGAAAAAATAAACGAGAAACTCATATTAAAATATTTTGATGGAGTATTGGGAAGGTCGCAATTTAAATAATGACTGTGAAGAAATAGCAAAATAAATTTTTAGAAACTATTTATACCTTCAGGGGTGATGGTATTCCGGGTGTATCCCGGAATTCCCGGGCTTTCCTATCATTCTTCTAGGTCTAGAAAGTAGGCTCGGAGCATGTCATTTTACTGCAAACTTTGCGAAATTCCGCGTATTTGAAGACTGTTGATTTCACGAACTTTCGCGAATCAAAACTAATCAAACAAATGAAGTCAAAATTCGAGGAAATTTTCAGATCTCTGCAATCTGAAATTAAATTTCGTTGAAGTCTCGATTCTTGTAAGAACTTAAATTTTCTCTTAAATTTGTTAGTATAAAAGTGTGCTATTTTTCATTGGTTGGTAATTTTATTACAAATCTTAGTTCAAAAACATGTAGAGTAAATAAATTGATATCTAGTTTTAGCACATTGAAGTTTTTAGGGTTTCACTTTGTGTCCCAATCACCTCTGAAAAATGTTAGTCCTTGCTTTCAGCTGAGAGCTTTTCTATCTAATAGAACCGATTTTACAACATTATTTAATGGGCAAGTTGAAGGTGGCAGACAAATTTCAGTGCAATTTTACCGATAGACTCGATGTTTGGAGATTTAAAAAATATATAGTTTCCTGTAAGTATAAGCCATAGATGTTATACATACTCCATGGAAGAGAAATGGTTTCCTTATTGATTATTACTGACGAGGTTTTTTCGATTGACAAGCATTTTTAGCTATAATTTTTTAGTTACAAAGAGATACTTGTTGTTAATTGTCATTGTGTTAATTTTTCATTTGGATTACTTCATTTTAAAGATTTTGCTAGCAAGTGATATAAAATGGAAAAAGTTGTTTTTGAGAAACTTAAATTAGGGTGTCGATTATTAGTCACCTAATTATTGATATTATTGGTTAAGCTCATTACTGGTATATCAATTATGGATAATAAAAAGTAATGCTTTCTAGTTTCAATTAAACGTGCCGAGTGAAGCTTTTCTTCCATTTGATAAGGAATCAAATTCATAGTATTCTAAATATATTGAAGTTGATATGCATTTATGTAACCTATGCAATATCTTATATTTAGACTTCCTTTACTTGTAAAGTGTAAGGCAGACTTATAAATTTCTCATTTATTTAACGCAATCATAATGCAGCTTTCATATATGTTTTTAAATAATGTTCATATATTTCTTATATCTTGTGTACAGAAATTAAATCAAATTAAGTGCTTCCAAAAGTTGCTTTTTTTTTTTTTTTTTANTATTTGAATTATAAACGTAAAAATTTCGCTTGAAGCAAAATATTTAACAGATTTCATAATAATTTTTTTTTTTTTTTTTTTAGTATTATAATTTTAAAATTTTTAATTAAAGTTTTATTTTACTAAAGGTTTTTTAGATTTTTGTTTCAAAGCCCTCCTGGGGACTGAACATTTTGTCAATATAGGCATCTGAAGCGCAGATTTGTTGGCCACTCTTTCAGGGGCACCATAATAGGTTGGCCAACGTTGCTCTCACTGTAAGGACAGATAGTACAGAGAAAAAAAAGATCATCCATGCCTTGTCCGGGATTCGAACCCTGAACCTCTCTGACACAAGGCCAGTTCCCTGACCCCTACACAAATCTGTCGGCAAGTTTTTTAGATTTAAGTAAAAAAAAATTAAATAAAGCATGTCTCAAAGTTAAACTTTGTGAGCATAACCTATCTTGTCTCCTCATTTCTAGAAATATTTTCTGAATAAAATTTTGGATTATTAAAATTTTTTTTTTTTTAGTTCATGTGAAAATTCATAATTAGGGAAAATTTTTTGGGTTTGTTGAAATTACAATTCACCGTTTGCAAATGTATATTTTTCTTCATGGTATTAACTTTTCAGAAAATTATCTTTAAAAACAACTAGAAATTGAAGGGCTTAGGACATTACGGTGATACTGTTACCTTAAGTGGCATTTGTTACAAACTGCTTCATAGTATTTTTTTTAGATAGGTACTTCATGAATTTCCGAATTTAGACTAGATAACAGAACAACACCCCCTCGTTACCTCCTCCAACCCTTCTGACGAAATGTGGGTAACTATGATCGAGGTGTCTTACTGATTTTTTCTTGCACCAGGCTTACTTAATAATGCTGTTTTTGTGACTTTTTAATTTCGTTATCTCAAATGTATAATATTGTATGAGTTAAGTGTATTATAGCTCACCTGGCTCTTCTACATTTAAGCAATACATTTGTCCGTAACTAGAAATTACATGCAATAATATTTAACAACTTTATGAATTTGCTTGTGATATACTCACAAGATTTTAGGGATAAGTTAAAAATATAGATTTTTAAATTATTTATTACTCTCTTACGTAGCTGAATAATGCATGATGTGTGTAAACAGTGGAGGGATTTAGAAAAAAAAAAATCCTAGCTAGTTTAAAAGAAAAAATTATAAGTTTCTTTGTATACTGAAGACTGTTTATAACCTATTATCCATTTAACCTGGGTAGGCTATTTTTCATAGGTTATAAAAAGAGAACAAATATTACTTTTTGCGTCGAGTTTATAACTTCATCGTTTGATTAGCTCAGAATTTGTTATGTAGTTTTTTCTTCATCAAGATATTATTTTTTAAAGATTTATTGAAATTCATTATTATCCGAGTGTTCTCGTTGATACAGTATATTTCTTAAAAGTTTTGTGAAATATATATGGAGGTATTGCCAATTGAAATGTCGGTTAAAGAAGTTATCCTTAGTTAGAAATAGCGTGAATTTGCATACGAAAATGTAAGTTTTTTTGTTGTATTAACGGAAATTATTAATTAAAGCAAAATGAACCAATCCTCGACTTTGGGTGTAACTTATGTTCTAAGCAGCAGCGTGCTGGTGAAAACATTCCTGATCATAATAGAAAACACCCAACAAACAATAGCAAGTATTTTTATTATATGCGCTTTCTTTTATTCAATTCTAATTTTTTCAAATCTTCATTCAATCTCTTTCATTATATAATCAACTTTAATTTTTCAAAAACTACAGGAAGTTTGTTAGGAGGTTCATTTAGCTAAAAGTTGCTTATATCTTATATTTATTTTCACTTTTTTATTACTATTAAATGTTAGGGATAGAATAGTTATTTTTTTTCTTTTTTATTAGACTAGTCAGAAAATAAACAGATTTGACTTAAAATTAATGTGCCGTTTAAGTTCGTAAAAAAAAAAATTTGGGGTTATTTAACATATTTGTTGTTTTTATTGGACGATTTAGTTCTTTGGCTTTTTTTGGCCGAAGGTAATTAAAATGAATTAAAATCGTTTATGTGTAGTTTTCTTGAATATCGAAAAACTGGTATTCAACGCCATTTGTAAAGCCAGATTTTTTAAATATTTATAATGCAAATATTTTATCCTGATTGGTTCTAATTTTTGTAATACACTGCTACAAAAGTGTCGAGAAGAAACCGTGATGGGGTTTAAAAGTGTATTATTAGTTCTTGATTTTATTATTTTTAACATAAACCATAATTATTCATGCATTATTTTTAAATATTGTTATTTCTTATTTATGTGAGAGGCTGGAGTTATCTAGCGTTTACTTTTAAGTCAGTTAAAAGTAGTTTTTTCATGAAAAGGGGATACTTTAATTAATTAATTGATCGTTCAACAAATCATTCTATAAATATTGCAAGTTACAATGGTTGGAAAACTTCTTTTGAGATGGTGAAAATTAAGATTAGAGTAAGACTGTAGAGAGACTGAAATAATGTGTTTAACTCATTTTGAAAAATTACCTAATTACTCAATTCTAGATTATTCAATTCATATTTGCGCATATTATGCAGTAAAAAGTAATTTAAGGCAGACATATGTTAAATTTCCGTCGTAGTACTATCGTAGTTTACGATATTTATGCTAAAGCACATTTACTGATAGGCTTATTCTCCGCCTACTGCTAGAATATGCCAGTGATAAGTTGCGTTAGAATGGTATAACTTTAAAAATTTGTTAAGAATTTTTTTAGGTATGTCCAGTCAGTCTAAAGAAGCTTATCTCTGGCATATGTTATCGTTTTGTCAGAGAATAGGCTTGTTAATCTTCCTGAAAATTAGCGATAAAATAGTTACGAACTTAATTTGTTTGGTATAATGCAATTTTATCGCTATTTGATTTGAGACTGACTTTGCTCAATAATCTAACATAGAGTTAGCAAATAACATGTCTTGTAAAGGTTACAATAGTTTCCAAGAAGATGGCACCAAGTTAAATAAACATGAAATTTTGATATCTCATGAAGTGTTTTCTAAAATTTTGAGATTTATTTAGATTACTTGAATGGGTCTTAAATTATTCTTAGAAAAATTCGTAGTTCTATTCACAAAATATATATTTTAAAAAAAGTAAAGTTATCAAGAAACAGTTTTCAAGTAACCTATAAACAGGGTTCCGTTGTCTCTTAGAAATTTATAATGCTTGTAAATTTACGTTATTAGTTGTTGAAATTTCTTTTTTAAAGATAAATCTTCAAAGTTTAGAGATCTAACAGATTAAAATTCTTTTACAGATTCATTTCCTTTAAAGAGTAAGATGAGTGGTCACAAATATTAGCGTTTAATTTTCTTAGCTGCCGAGAAAAATTTTGCATATTGTTAATAAAATAATAATCAAAAGTACCATGAGGAATTGTCTGTTAGTTAGTGAAATCTATGAATTAAGTTGCGAGATGAGACGAAATCATACTTCTATAAACAAATATTTTTTTCCTTTGAGTCTCTAATTATGAGGGAAAAGAGCTAACTTAGTAAAATATGGTCTCAATAGCTAGTAGAGCGGTCAATCAAGAAAGTAACCCATTGATGTTTTACTCTTCGTGTTTTTCGCCATAGATCTGAAATTAATTACACACATTAAAATTATTTTACTTCTCCTTATTAAACACAATTTCCTAAACATAATTTAGGTTTAATTATTATTTGATTTATTAATGATTGAAATTTTTTTTTGCATTATGTGGTTGACAAATTTTTAAGTTCCTTAGAACAATTAAGTTTTAAATGGCAAAATCAAAATTTAATCAAAATTGAATAAATATTTCTCAAGGAATACCGTTTCAAAAAAATGCAATTTTTATGAATTTTCGTTTCTTTTTAACCATTTATTTGATTGACATCATTCAAGTTGTATTTTTGTCAATAAATATTATATTCATTAAAGGGGCATAAAAACTTTCATACCTCACATTCAAATTTTTTATATTTACTAATAAATAAATAAAAAACAAGTAATTGTTAAAACAAGTAACATGATATATAGTATTCGTAAGCAAAGTCTGCGTCGAAAAATTTTTCAATAATAAAAACTTTGTTGTTGACTAAAATAGTTTGAAGTGTTAGTCCATTCGTTTTCAGATTTATATTAGACAGCTACTGCTTCATTCCACCCTAGCCCCTAGGGTTCAAAAGATAATGTTTGAAGTTCGGTGAAAACTTTAAGACACCATATCTAATTCGTGAATTATTTACTGCTTCTCCTATGGCAGCTGGACTAGAAAGATTATTTTCTAGATTTGCATTTGCTACGCAATCGGTTAGGGCCTTAAAAAGTAGAATTTTAAGGAAAAGTAAGTATATTTCAGTAAAAGGAAATTAAAAATAATTCTTGTTATGTTGAAATTTTAATTAATAAAAACTATCATGTCACTTTAAAGATTTAACTTATATTTTGAGTTTTTTAGTCAGTAGTTATAAGAAATTTGTAATAAAATGAAACAAGTGAGCGAAGCAATCTGAAAAGAACTGCTGCAAAACATTGGATAAGTTTTATAAATATGTGTTTTATCTTCGTAACATAATTTATATTTAACACTTTTTTTAATTAATTTTTCAAACATTTTAATTCTACCCCTAAAATCGTGACGATTGAATTACAGTATTTGAAAAACCGATCTTAGATCAAAAGTTATTCACGAATGTATCTTTTTTGCCCCGATTGGATTTTCTTTAGCCCCGATTTCTTTTTAGTCTTTGTTTATCGTTATTTGGTTTAGAATAGTGAACCAATCGAAAAGCCTCAAAATTATAATGTGTTTGAAATTAACTGCTCAAAATCTACAATAACTGTTTTTTTTTTTATGTAAAAAGTTACTCTTCATGTTATTTCCTTTAAGATGTTCATTATTCATTTGAATTTTCTATCTTTGACAGATTAATTTAGAAATCAATCTGTGTTTGAGTTATCGAATTTTAAAATTAAACAGTAAATGGGTATTATCAAATCATTCAATGATATTTTTTGACAGTGATAATTTTGGAAATTACATTACTATGACAAAGCATTTGTTGTTCAAATGTGTCTTAATTTGCTATTCGAATTTCTTTATTCTACATGTACGTTCATTTCGGTTTTGCCTTTTTAAATTTAGATAATGTGTCCGATGTATTCTCATAATCAACTTTCTTATTCGTTTATTAAAACAAATGTGAACTTTTATCTAAAGTCATCAGATAAATATGTCATTAACTGCGTGACCAAAATTGTTTGAACTAAGGTCTAGGTTTCATTCACAAGTTTAGGTTTGAATGAACTTTTATCCCGTTTTATTTATTATCAGGAGAGGTCCCTCTTAATTGGGATATGAATATGATATGCTAGCTTGGCTTCAGTGTTGATTAAGATTGAGAGTTAAGAACCGGTTTAGAGAGATTATTTTTATGGAGGAAGTGTTCACCGTATGAACTTAAATGTTTAAGGAAGACTTTGTCTTATGTTTTATAGTAATTTTTTTTATTTTTAATAATAATAAAAGAGAACTTTCTTTCCTAATTACTAAACTAGAGGGGGACATGGGCAAAGGAAACAATTTTTTTCCATGTTTTATAATTTTCCACGCCCAGAAAGATTGTTCAATTTAATTATTAACTTTTGTATAAAACTTATAAAATTAATGATATACATTTAAAAATTTTTTTTGTACCAGATGGTTATGTACAGAATTAGAAAATCGCCTTCCACCCACTACAGCTATGCTTTTGTTTAAGAAGCTATAAAACATTCTAAGCTAGTCATTAAAATGATGCATTTAAATGCGAAATATTATTCAATTGACACTTAGTTTTCTTTTGAAAGTTGATGGTAAAGATGTTTTTATTAAAGTTTCCCATTGTTTGGTTTTTTTTTCTTCATACGTTATCTAAAAATTAATATAGTAATCTAATTTTAATTTCGGATTTTTTCATTTTAGTTCTGTATTCACATTTTTGTTTTTTGTATGCATTAAAACAATTTATAAATTTTCTTGTATTTTATTACAATATATTAGTAGTATGTATTAATTAATTTAGGGGACTAAGAAAATTCAAATTTCAGTTGTCAATTTTTAAAACCAGCATTATTTGAAAGTTTCGCAAAAATATAAGAAGGGTCATTTTGAATATAAAATATTCAAAATGACGTAAAGCGATTCATTTACATTTTTTAATAGCGGGTTCTTGAGTTAGGAAACAAAACAACGCGAGTGCTCGAAACAATTACTAACCTAACGAAAATAACTGTCTAATAAGATTTGTTCACAAATTTTTGCCGGCAGTGTTGTACAAAAAACTAATAAGACTTCTTTTGCTTGAAGTTAACTTTGCATGGATTTCTTGTAAGTATTGTTCATAGTGAAGTATATCAATAATCGAAAAAAAGATCATCATTATATTGTAATTTCTATTTAATTATGTTAATTTATTACATAAAAATTTTACACTGTGTATTACAGATGGATCAATAGATAACGTTACATAGGCTGTGTTATTATTTTTAACGGAAAAAAAATAATATAAATTTTGGTTCTAAAATTTTAATTTTATGCAGATCAAATATCTTCTAAAGTTAAATGGATTTTTGTTTAATACTTCAATGTTACTAGTGGCTTTATACAAAAATTGAAATAAATTTTTCCTTTATTGGTAAAAATTTAAAGATCTAAAAAATAATAAATTTTGTTCTTAATCAACATCTTTAATCATCCCGTTCTTTGACCTTCCATTTTTAAATGCATAAAAATTCTAATTCTTGCCGCATTCATTTCAGATAAAATGAATTAACTGTAACTTTTTCTGTTTAATGAATGTATCATTTAACAGCACGTGACCTTATTAAATCGTCTGCAATTATATTTGGTCCAACGTCGGTATCAGATACGAGCATGCGCTTTATGAGCTGTTTCCCGTGAACGAACACTAGCTTAATTTTATTTTGTTTTATTATAATTTTCTTTTTTACTTTCGTAATTTTTTCATAATTCTCGTTCCTTTCAGTTTGAAATAACCGCGTCTATCATCCGGTCACCTAATTAATGAGCGGCGTCAAAAGTGGTTCTTTATATACTGCAGCGGGAGTGAATCTTTATTTAAAGTTGATGCTTTGGGATTTCGTTTTAATGAATATTCTTAATAGAAGAGTTTTCTTTTTTGTACCCTTTTATGAGTGAAAATTAATTTATTTTCTTTAGTTTAATAACCTTTATCTTGGCTGAGATGATATTAGGAAGAGTTTTTCGAAGTGAATTAATATGCAATATAAGTTAGTGTCCCAAGTTGGGGTGAGAGAAACATGTAATTAATTAAAACAATTCTGCTCACTTTTTACTTTTTTCGCCTGTTTAATTACATTATTATCAATGATTTTAATCAGTTTAAAAACTTGGAAAAAGTTTCAACAAATTATCGTTTGAAAATAATACAAGTAAACTATGTTTTGCCTAAGATAGATTTTATATTTTGCGAGATTTAAAATTTTAGATTAATTGTCTGTGTCCTGTGGATTTATCACACACTTAGGTTAAGCTGTATCTCATTTTGAATTAATTTAACTCTTCTGTAATGAGCCATGTCCAGTTATGTGGTTTATTGTAAATAGTCTCATCCTTTTTGAGCTTATTATCATATTGTTTTACGGAAGCCATTTTAATGTTTTCGAGGTTCTGTATATTTTTTAAAACTAATTACTATTTTTTCTTGTAAAAGCAAAATATAAGCAGTGATTCTATCTTAAATATATTTTATATTTGTTTTTAATACTATAGTCTATACAGCCTATTCACTCTTTTAAAATTTACNTTTCATCTCAGTCACAAAAAAAAGGTTGAGAATCACTGGTCTATACAGCCTATTCACTCTTTTAAAATTTACTGTTTCATCATTTTTGTTTAAAATTTTAAAATCTACTCTGAAGACAGTCCGAATTCCCTGAGTCAAATATCGAGACTAAGTCGCATGTCAGAAAACCTTTCCATGATTAATCAGATTTCATTATAGCTTCTGACGCAACAACCAAGATTCAACTTTTGAAAGTTAATTTGTATACTGTAGGTTAAAATTATAGGTACATTGTAGGTTAAAATTATATTCTGCCTTTCTATAAAGAAAGGCAATATCTCCAATTCAAAGACAGTGAAGATACTGTATCAGGACGGCAGTGTAGCCATCGGGCTAATCGTGGGAAGTTTTCTGTTGCAAACGCAAAAGCAGAATGGTGTCACTTCAGAAGTTCTCTCGAATGTTTGTCCCGATATTTGTCTTAAGAGTTCATTTCTTATTAGAGTCTGGTTCAAAATTGCAATGCTACAAAGTCGGGTGTTATTAAAAAGAAATACAGCTAATAGATTATACAACACGCCAGTGGAAAAAAAATGCGACGAATTGCGGAAAAAAAAAATATTTTTCACTTTTGATCTAATATGATCGGATTTTCACTCATTTTGACTTTATTTTAATGGTTCTCGAACGACTATGGTAGACTATATTTTGAATTACGAAATCAGACATAAAAACGAATTTTCTCTAAATTAACTTGCTTCCCCCCCCCNTTTCTAAATTAACTTGCATCCCCTCCCCGACAAATTTGAGTTCTTGTTCCTTAAAATATACAAAATATATGTTATCAAATTATAATGTTCCAATAGTTTAAGATGGAGAGCAATCGAAAGTTTGAACCCTTGAATGTTAATTTCAATTTTCTTTTGTACATCGCCATCTGAAAGAATTAAGAATTATGCGTACTTTTAAATTTTATTTCGCAGAAACCATTCGACAGATTGCTTTCGAATTTTAGATTTTGTCATTTAATTCAAAATCTCACAATTGTAAACTTCATAATTCTAATTTTTTTCGACCATTAGTAAATTAAAATATAAAAATTAATAAATAATTACAAAAAATAATTTTATGCACAGAATTTTCTTTGGATTTACACGTTTTTTAATTGTGTGCAATGAGTTTTTGATCCACTTCATTAGTTAGAATATTGAAGAAATAATCAAAAAGTAAAATTAACCTAATGGCGTCCAAGTTTTCAACCGCTCTCCTACCTTTACTATTAAAACCATAATTCCCAGATTGCAGCTACCCCCAATATTTTGAGGGTCAAGAATCTAAATTCGACGGGAAAAAATTTGTTTTTCAGAAAAAGGGTGTTCTGGGCCTGATTTCTTAACTTCAAATATCATCTGCATTAAATAATTAGCATATTTAGATTAGGCCTTCGAATTTTCAAGAATACCTAGTACATGAAAATCCCATCCTTAGATCAAAAGTTCATATGCTTCGCTTTTTTTTCCTTCCTCGCACTGTTCATCGATTGTATAAAAAAAACTATCCAACGTCGTTGATTTAAAAAGTAAATAAATAATAAATGTACTAGAAGAAAACTTTAATATGTAGTTTGACATTTGTTAGGAAGAAATAGATTTTTCTAAGAATTTAATTAAAAATAGAATTTAATTAAGAAAAACAGATTAGAAATTCATTGTTTTCAATATATGACTGTACTGTAAGCTTTCGTTGGAATTTTTGAGTATAAATGGAAAAAACACGGAATATTCACATTAGAATTAGGTTGAATGTCGTGACAGCAGAGTACAGTGGCCGTACTGCGCTCAAGCGTTTATATTTGAAAAGTTTATTTTTAGAAACACAAGAATTTAATTTTTGTTTTTATTTATCATGATTTCTCAAAATATCTCTTAATTTTTTTTTTTAAAACATGCAATTTATTTCTTATTTGTAATTTTTTAGACACTACTATTCGATCACATAGAATACGCTCTATGAGACAAATATTTTCTTTTATTTCAGTCTTAATCTTATAATACTTAGTAATTATTCTTGAGATTTGAGATATTGAAACAAAAATTTGTTAACTATAACTTTTTCATTTGCATTTCACATCTTTGTTTTTTACGTTTATCATGTCATTTTTTTCGTGATTTGATGTGAAACGTAACTTCGGAAGTATACGCTTTCATCAAGTAGAATTTGTGTTTTGGCACAGCTCCTAGGGCATTGAACGAGACAGTCAACATATGTTTCGGTTGAGTTTTTTTATTTTTTTTAATTTAGTTATTTTTCGCTATCGTTTATTAAAATAAAACGTTTTCAATTATTCAGTACGTAATAAATCATTTTTCTTATTAATCACTAAAATAATACGAAGTAAGTATCTTTTTCTAAATTAAATTATATTTTATAATTATATAATTATTTTATATTTCTTAGCAAAAACCTAGTAAACGTTTTCTTTTGAAATTTCGTTTTTGCTGTCAGTGGTAATCTTATTCAAGGTCTTCTGAAAGCTTAGAAATCGAATTTTCTTTCAAATATCTCTTCTTCTGCCTCTAAGACATACGTCATCTATTGACTTTTACACGCATGATTTATGTCATTGACATCTAGATATATTTTCAATTGACGTTTAGTTTGTAAGAAGCAAATCAGCTTATGAATTTTACTCTATTGATTTTGTATTTGAGGTATTCAATTATTATCGTCTAACTCCTTCTTTCTATTAATCATTTCTTATTGATTGTTCTTATTTTTTTCTCAAGTATCCTTACCCCACCGAGTATCGATCGAGTTTACTGTTGAAAGGATGGCGCTAAAATCGCTTAAATTTCCCGGGTTCCGTAAGATGTAAGTAAAAATCATAGTTATCTTACCGGCTTTGTATGTTAAATCTATTTTTATATTCAATCTTTGGAAATATTGCAATTCTTACGCATCGACTTTTTTTCTCTTTCAGTTTCAATAGCTCTTTTCGAAAAAGCTCTCTTACTAATCTGTCTGAATATCCTTGTCTGTCTCAATTTTTCTGTTTGGTTAACTATTCTGCTATTTGAAGTTAATTTTTTTCACTATGGGGTCAAAATAGATTACGATTTTATTTTTATTAATTCTTCGATATAAGATGCATTTCTTTTGATACAAGTTTTGCTTATTTGTTTTTGTGTGAATTATAAAAGGAAGAAATCAAATCGAAGGGAAAATACAAGATGTATAAATATTTATTTGAAATATAATTTTTTTTAAATAATTTTTTTTGAGAGTACATAATTTATATTTTTTTCTCTGAAGAATGTTAATATTTCTATAGAACTTGCAATAAAACTTCATAAATTCAAGCTTTTTATTTTTCTCCCTCCATTTTTTTATTAATTTATTTTAAATTTCGGAAGCCTCAGCATCATAAAAGGGGGAAAACAAACTAATTGTTGCAGTATTGAAATTGTTGCCGATTAGAGGGACAGAGGAAAACTTATTTAATTCATTGTTCTTAAAGTTTGTTCCGTTGTATTTTAATAAATGACTTATGCCGTTTGGTAATGATTTGATGTATTGTTTCATCTCATGCGTTTGATTAAGGGAAGGCAAAAAAAAACTTTTTTTTTTCTTCCAAGAAACCTCTTAAAGTCCCCTCACAACTAATTCGAGGGAGAATAGTTTGCTCCTTATTCATTTATCAATTCGAAATGATGAAACGAGCCCATAGCCCTTTATTTGAGATTTAATAAATGAACCCCCACACATTTAATAAATGAAGGAACACAGTCTCTTTTAAGACTACAATTTTTCACCCAAATATTTGTGTAAATAAATTTACAATTAGTAAAAAAAAATTTTTTTTGTCTGAATTCTAATAAAATGTAGAAACAAGTAAAAAAATGTTTATTTTAAGAGAGCTATAACATTTACTTATGTATATGTATACATATGTATGTATATGCATATATGCAGAATTGCGGTTTCAGAAGAAATTTGGATTTCCGAATTTTTCGTTAACAGTTCCAGAAATCCCAGTTAAGTTTTCAGAAATCCCAGGTCTGGAAGTTTCCAGAAATCACAGGTCTGGAAGTTTCCAGAAATCACAGGTCTGGAATTTTCTAGAAATGCCAGGTCTGGGATTTTGGTCTGGAATTTTCTAGAAATGCCAGGTCTGGGATTTTGGTCTGGAATTTTCTAGAAATCCCAGGTCCGGAAGTTTCCAGAAATCCAAGGTCTGGAAGTTTCCAGAAATCCAAGGTCTGGAAGTTTCCAGAAATCACAGGTCTGGAAGTTTCCAGAAATCACAGGTCTGGAAGTTTCCAGAAATCACAGGTCTGGAAGTTTCCAGAAATCACAGGTCTGGAAGTTTCCAGAAATCACAGGTCTGGAAGTTTCCAGAAATCACAGGTCTGGAAGTTTCCAGAAATCACAGGTCTGGAAGTTTCCAGAAATCACAGGTCTGGAAGTTTCCAGAAATCACAGGTCTGGAAGTTTCCAGAAATCCAAGGTCTGGAAGTTTCCAGAAATCCAAGGTCCGGAAGTTTCCAGAAATCCAAGGTCCGGAAGTTTCAAAGAATCATCGATTACGAATAAAAATTCTTGCATATTTTATTTAGAAACATTAGAATTAGAATTTATGCTTAGCATCTCTTTCATTTGTAAATATTTTTTTTCTGGCCGAATAATAAATGTGATTAGTGATAAAAGTAAACATATACATAATTATTCATTTAAATTATGCTGGATATAATTTATTTAGATTTTCATGTTTTGAAAATATCAATGATTTAAATTTATAAAGACATTGATTTTTTGAAATGCGTCATTAATGAGTTTAGTCAAGACATTTTCAGGATTTTTGGGTTAGGCTAACAATCACCGCTATATATGTGTATACAGAGTGTACATATGATGTATATAGATGTATGTACATGTATATATACGCATATGTATTATATATGTATGTACACATATACACAGGGAGGAAGAAAGCCCCCCTCCCTCCTTTTGAGATTTCTCCGTGGCAACTGAATCTATCATTTCAAACGAAAGGCTTAGTGCAAATGGTGATTACGCCACATTTTTTCCAGATTGCATTTTTACATCAAATATCTTCTGGTTGTTTTTTCTGAATAGGTACTTAAACGAATTTCCTCTTCAGTGCTGTATAATACAGTGAAACGTCTTTCTGTCTACACACAAGCTTTTCCCTTAACACATTCTTAGAAATGTGGCTTATCATTTTGTCCCAAGCTTTTCAATTTGTTTTTCTTGGTGTACTTGTGAACTGGGCTCAGTTTTCCCTTTTCTTGTTATTATTGCTAAATATTGAACTTGTGTAATGTAAATATTCTATCAGTCTGTAAGTACCTTGATACTTTCTTCCTCATTTTCTTTTCTTTTTTTTATTGAATTTTTTCAGTTGATTTCATAACATTTTAATCCGGCTTTGTTATTAGGGAGTTAAATGCTATTTTTTTTACTACTCAATCTGAAATAGATGATTTAAAAAAATTAAAAAAAAACAAAAAGTTTTTCGTATAGATAGTGTCTTTTCCCCCACAACTTAGCTTTGTAAAACAACTGAAATTCCTTTTTCAGCATAGTTTTTCTTTTTAAATATTCTTAGTTTGATTGTAGAGATCGTGTAATTTTGTTGAAGAAAAAGTGAAAAATTCTTATTTTTTTATATCAAGATAAAAAGCAAAGAAAAACTATGCTGATAAACTTTGTTTTAAGGTCAATAAGGCTTTTATTTTGTAAAATGTTTCTTTTTATCTTATATTTTATGGAATATCGTATCCTATTCCATATTTGCAAGGTGTAGATAAGTCCATTTGTTAGTTTTTTAGATCTGTATACGGATATAGCTAAGATGCTGTTGAACTTAATACTTAATTTTAACTGTTTCTTTACGTTGTATATTATTCAGTATCCATTTAATTTATCGAGAATCACGATAACTGCTGTGTAATTGAAAAAACAACGCAAGTTCTTGCTTGCACTTACGTGGTTTTGTCAATTGTATGACAGAATGTTTTATAACATTAAACTAACTTTGAACTGTTAGGTTAGAGCTATTTTTATAAAGTTAGCCAGTCCAGATGTTTTTAAATATTTTTGCATATTGTATTCATTCGACGAAATTTAAATTTTGGCTAATGAAAAGATAGACTCAACGAAGTTGAAGTGCTTAATTATTTTTATTATGAACTACTGATTGATTGCAAATGCTGTTGACATTTATAATTAATCTATTAGTTCATATCTAAGAGCAGCAATCTGTAATGTTGGGTCTCAAATAATATGGAACTTTGTTAATTTTTACCTCAAAACGAGTTTTTGACAGATTTCATTTATACCGTATCAAAATCATAACTTTCATGTAGTTAAGTGCGTGTTTTCCTGTTCATTAAGAAATAAGGAAATTGTAAACGTACATCCAACTTCGCTCATAGTTCCCATTCTGTTTTAAATTTTAACAGTTTTACACAAACTAATTATCTTTCAAAAATCGTTGGCAATGTATTGAAAAAACACTATTGTAGATGGTGAAGAAAAAGGAGAAAAAAAAACGTAATTCTTAGGAATAATTTTCTATTTTATCAAATATAGTACATTGATCTTTCCTTTTTTGTTGAGAGTAAAATAAACTTAACGGTTAAAGTTAGGATTTCTTTTCGCTACTTGAATTAAGAAATAATATAGTTAAGTGAATAAGTAACGGGATAGCTTTAATTGTTAGGAATAAAAGATACTATTTTTAACATTATAGAATCAATATAAAATATTTCAATAGTTAGATGAGAAGCATTTTTTATTAAAATGTTTAATTTGTTCAATTATATCCCAAGATTCCGATGAAAGGTGGCAGCCAAGTGAGAGATGTGAGGGTTTTAGCCCCCCCCCCGTAGAGTAACTTAAACTCGGAAATTTTAGCCTGAAAATTTTATGTGTTTATTTTCATGCACGATTACATATTATTAACTTCTTAGGTTTTTTTCTCTTTTTTTTATAATACTATGATGAAATGTAAATAAATATCCCAAGTTTGTGTGCAACTGTAAATGTTGGAAACATTTAATAATTTTTATACCATCTGCTTTTGTATTAGAAAGTACGTAAACTTTGTTTCTTTTACTATAATTCTTGAAGCAACGAAACGTTTATCACGTAAAATATGGTCAGGTGAAAACGTATGTTTCAATCTTTTGCGCCGGCCAGACCTGTTATTGGAAATTACGAATCAAGTTGAAATGAAAGAATGTTTTTAAAAATTTGGCTTTTTAGCTATTGCAATAATTGTTTTAGCTAAGAGGCATCAAGATTATCTTTCAAGTTTTTTTTTAAAAATTAATTGATCATTTTTCCTAGAGTACGTAATGTTATTTATATTCGGTACGCTATAGTAAATTCCAGCTATTGTGCCTTTAAACTCTACACTTCTATCTGTCCTAAAGGGAAAGACCTGTAAAAAATATCTAAAAAGTTTTTGTTTTTAATTTTACTAAATTCGGCAATTTACTCATTCGAATTTACTCACTCGTTGAATCTCGTTAATGTAAAGGTTTGCATTTTTGCATTGACGTGTATCTGGATACGATGGAGTAAGCTTTCTCTAACTTAAAATTGGCGTTTTTACTCATTTGCGGGTTTAATAGCGTTTTTAATTTTCATCCGATATTATGAAATTGAATTGTTTTTATATTTATGCAGCTTCCGGTTGTGCGTAAATAATGTAGTTTACGATGTGCATTATGAATTTTTTTAAAAAATTTCCTTTTTTTATTTAATGCTAAACTAGACTTCGATCTCCTTAAAAAATAATTAGTTTGAAAATTCTTGACAATCAACCTACAGATCAAACAGAAACTACTTAAGTTATATCTATTTCGTTAAAGAAAATTTTACGATAATTAACTCACCTCACCCGCATTTAGCTAATGGTGTCATAATAGAAGTCTTAATTAAAACATAATACGCATGTTTAATTATTTCTCTGAATTTTATTAACTATTTAAAATACAGTTCGAATGTTAAAATAATGTAAACATTAGTGCTTTTAGGCTATCAATAGATTTTTTTTTTTTAAAAAAATGAAAACATTATACAAGGAATGCGAGGTTTGAATCTTTTTTAATTTTTTCTAACTGAGAAATACAATAATGCCAATTTTTATAAAAATACTCATAAGTAACGGTTAGAAAATGAAATTATTTTGTTAAATTAACTATTTCCCCCCCTTCAAAAATGTTTCCTATCAGAATTTACTAAATATTCGACATTTTCGATATTTCAGTAAATTTAAAAAAAATCATTTATTGAATGATTAACTCTTAATTATATTAGTAAACAGAGGGAATAAAAACTCTTTTGTCTTGGTTACAGGAATGCAACTGCATAAGATTTCCTGTAGTGTTTTTAGTTTCAATTTCATCATGTTATGAAATGCGCAGTGAAGTTAAACGGATGTGGGATTATCGCCAAATAAATCAAATAATTTTTCTCTAATATTGAGTTATGATATGTCTCATAGTAGAAAAATTTTTTCTTTTCGTAATTATGTTTTATTAGTACACTAACGACGATAAGAAAAAAACTATCCATCAACAACAAAAATGCTTGAGTTTTTATGTGTCATATTTGAATCTCTCTGATTAGCTTCGGTCATTTGGATGTTATTCTTGGAATGTCTCCTACTTTATTTTTATTTGTCAGTTCTGAATGCTGTAGTGATTTGTTTAGTTTACAAGATAGGGGTGTTTTCTCAAGCTTTTGCATTTCCGAATAAGGATAGGTCAGGAAAATCTGTTTTTTAAACCATTAATTGAAAATTAGCTGTAATCGAATTTTTGTTTTCACAAAATATTGGCAATGTAGTAGAGATGATTTGGACTCCCTTTTTTTTTCAACCGAAAATTTTAAATCAGAGTCCTAGGTAGATTGAGTTCTTTTGTACTCGAACATTTCTAACTCCAAGATTTAATAATGGGGGATATTTACTTATTTCAGCAGTATCTTTCGATATGTGTAAAATACAAAGTCGTCATATGTCCAGAAGATATAAAGCATTCTGTAATTTAATTTTTTCTGATAAAATTATACCAATACAGTTTTACAATCAGTGGTTTTTGAAAGGTAGTTAAATAGTATTACACTTATCAGTTTTTAAATTTTTGATAAATATCTTTGTTTTTGGGCAAGTTATATTGTAAAAATCATACAGATCGGTTTTTATCAGTTTAAACTGTAATTAAATTACAGATTCAAAATCATAAATCTCAGATTTTTATTGCTTTAAGGTTTTGAGGAAACTTTATAGAAATCTAATCTCTTTATAGTTATCTAACTCTATTTCTCCTAATAATAAAGCAGCCCCTTTATTTCCCGTAATTTTTTAAAAATATTGTGCATCAAAAGTTTGTTAAGTACAAAAAGAAAAAAAAAAAAAAAAAAAAAAAAAAAAAAAAAAACTTGAAGAACCTTAAATCAAAAATTTGACCTAAAATCCAATTGGCCTCTTGATATTCGCCAAAACTCGCTAAGGTATAATAACTTATTTTAGTTTTTAACGTTTTTTAAACTTTTAGACTTATTACTGAACTAAACGGATTTTTGTATATTTGTTTACTTTGAAAGTAGTAAGAAATGTACGAAAACTTTATCATTAGCCCGAAGACCTCTTTCAGATAATGATCCGGAGCTCATGTCTATAATGAGCTCTCTTCCCGCGCCATTTTGGATTTTAGGTCCAATTTTTTATTATCGGTTTCTCGATGTTTTTTGCTCTTAATAAACTTTTGATGATAGAATAGCGTTCTTTAGTACAATACTTTTCAAAAAGAAAAAGAGGTTGCTGGGGTATGATGCATTATTAGTTCGGAAGAAATAGTGCTTGTTAACTTATAGAACTTCCGCGGAATTTCTCTTATAAATATAAAGGGGAATAATTTTTTTGAATATTTTCTTATAATTATGCGATTAATGATTTTGTAAAGGGAATATAATTCAGTACATTTGTTAGTTTTTTCCCCAATCGAGTTTACTTTTTTATTTATTACTGACGTAAACCAATGTAAATGATGCTGAAACATTCTTTTAACGTTAAGTTTGTAAAATCAAAGCTGTTTCTCAAAAAAATCTAAAACATTTACTAGTTTTGATTATTTTTCTGAAAATAATTATAGAACTGTATTGGTAGCCATCCTATAATGAATCTAACTTTTTCTGGATTTCTTCGAAGGGCGGCAATAATAATTTATCGGTTAAATTTCTTTTGTGTGTGAGGCGGGGGGGCTATATAGATGAAAAGTTTTAATAATTGAGCAATTATAGCAACTTGTGGAACTTTGAGGGATTTGCCCCTTTTAGTCATAAAATAAAATAATTTACCTGACTTTTTTTCGAAATTTTAAATTTTTTAACTTATTTTTAAGATATTTCAGCTTTTAGCCGCTTTTCTACTCCCTAACACACCCAAATAATATAGTAGATATCTTGGAGGGGGGGGGGGGGNAAAAAACTGTCGATTTATTATATATATATATATATATATAGTCTTACCTGTTAAGTCCTTATAATTATTTATGCGGTTGATGAATTAGGAAAGGTCATTGAATTCTGTACATTTGGTTCTTCCCCCCCCCCTCTAATTTACTTTCATGTTGTATTTATTACTCATAATATGTTTTATCCGCCATCCCTCAGAGGCAGCCAAAGTTTCAGTAACTGCGCATAAGCTGTAAGTATTATGCGCGGTTCATAGAACCATAGTATAAGAAAAAGGAGAAAAAAGAAGTTTTTTTAAATTAATGAATAAAAATTATAAGAAATTTTAAAATTAGTATCTTTTTGTAGTTAATTTTCTATCTCGTCGTCAGCTCACACGATTATATCCGTAGAAATAGTGCTTTCTAATATTGTATTAAATTGTAGCCAATTTGCCAAAACAAATTGTATCAATACAATAGTGTGCGAAGCACAAAAAAAAAATATTCGTAAGCAAAATTTAATCAATTAAGAACATCACAAATATTTAAAAAAAAAAAAAAAATCTAAATAATACGCTAATAGGAACAAATTAAAGATTATCATGTACTTGCGTGTAACTTCCAAAAATGATTTAAAAATATTTTCGTAATTAAGTTGTCAGATTACAAATTATAATTGTAAATTCAGGGTAGTGGGATATATTTTTAATGTGCGTTCAAACTGAAGTTAATCCCATATGATTTGTCCGTTAACTTGGATTGGCTAGGAAACTGTATTCGCTCTAGGGGTAATACAGTCTACGCTCTTTAGCACAATCTCACCCAATTAGTGTGACTCGTCCATTATAACGGCTACTTGGAGTCTCGTTTGCTGTTATTCAGACGCAGTCATTATTTTAACGTCCTTCTCCCTTTTTTTTGAGAGAAATCGATGTGATTTGAGGGGGAGAATCTAATTTTTTTTCAAACAAGCTAATGATGCATTGCTCCCGAAGTATTTTTTTTACGTTGCTTTGAATGAAACCAATTACGAGATAACCGGACTCATTTGGTAAAATATCATTTTGTCAAAAAGTATAAATTTGTATTTGCTCCTATTTACGCATTTGCCATTGCTATTTAAACAAGTGACGCAGTTTTTTTTTCGTTGAATCGACTGAGCCATTCATTCTATGCGAATAAACAGAATGAAAAATTTAAAAGTTCTTTATGTATGAAAAGTAAATCTATTGGCAGGGATCTACATTAACTTTTGCTATCTAGAGGGTATCTGAACAATATAAGGTAAATTTTCGGATGAAATTTTTCATGTTGAATTGAAGGAAATAAAATTTCAAGTAGATAGGATAAATAGGTTTGCAATTATAAGGAATTCTTCGTTATAAGTACAATTCTAAAAATAGTACTTTTTATAAAAAATAAGTAAATAAAAAACCTTTTAGAATATGAGTGTTTTTTTGGAATTCGTGTTTGCTTTAATAATAAGCGAGATTAAATACTAAGAAAATAGCTCATTTGTCTTTAGATTAACATGAGATGCGTATATGAGTGCAAGTAATATGAGTATATGAGTGCATACAAAATCCTTCTAACTTATTAATTATTTATCTTATAAATTCCTGTTTAATTATTTATGTTATCAATTCTTGTTGTATCTCAATCAATTCAGCGTAAAAAATTACTTCGTAAAATATACCCTACATTTTAAAAGCTCCTACATAGTACGGTAAAGCGTGTACATAAGTACATCTCAAAATAAGTACTTTTTATATACAAAACCCCTTTTAAATGTTGAACTATTTTTTCGATTGACTCAGTCTCATTTGATTCATGAATAAAATTAAGTTAAATACCTTTGGGCGTCATTGATAACAGTAAATGTTAATTTTAATAGTAAGTCGTAATTTACGGAATTAAGGGAGCATGATAAATATGTAGCTAACGAAAGGTGCGTTATTTTGAAGTGCATGGCAGGAATTTTAAAAATACGGTGGTCGTACGCGTATTGCTTATTAAAATAATAGGTTAAATTTGTAAGAAAAAAACGATGTTCGTTTTTCGCTTTTCTGTATTGATACCAGAAATAAATAAAAATGTTATAAATGTAAATTTTTTTCGTGTAATATTGCTTATTTCAACAACAGGAAAATGTATTTTCCCAATAACAATTTCTTCATAATAGCGGAAGACTAGTAGTTTTTAACTCGTTATGCATATACATTTTTTACATCTTTAATGATAGGATATTATTGATGGCTTGGAAATTTGTTGTAATAGCGGATTTATCGTAATATGCCGTACTCGTTACATTAAACTTAACTGTATGTTCTCATGTGATTTTATAATTTATTTATCGCCTGCTGCGTTTAATTAGCCCAATTTAAAGTTTTCCTTGAATCATTGAGATAGCTCCGTAGTACTTAAAAATCCGACCTTTAGATCAAAAATTATGAGATATTCTGTTTTTCATTTTGTTTAAAGAAGTTTTTGAAACTTTTACTGGTCTCATATCATAAAACGCCCTTGTTTCCGCAATGAAACACTCATAGTGTCTGTTGTAAAAGTCTTTAATTTTCGCATATGGTAGCTAAATTTAGTAACTTTTTCTTCTTTTGAATTCAAAAAATACAGCTGCAAAAATGGAAATTAAATGAAGGAAAAATAAGAATTGTCGCTGCGACGAAGTGTCGTCCCGACGAATTGTGTGTGATGAATTGTCTCACGACGAATCATGCGCAAAGAATATATGCGATACCCTTTTATTGTATGTGTCAACAAGATATTTTGTTCTTTTTTTTAATAATTAAATCCAAAAAATTTAAAATTAATATTATGGTTACGAAGCAATAGATACTCAGAGGAATAAATTTTTTTATTTAACCCATTTGTTCTTGACCAGTCATTTTGAAAGGCCTGTTCCTTTCTTCAAGAAGGAAAAAAAAGTGTTAATACAGGGATGTCATTCTTAAGATTTATTTTGCCGAAACAAAGTAGCTTCGATTTTAACTCGGCAAAATCGTCTAGAATAGTTTTCTTTTTCATTGTAATCTTGGTCCATGACATTGCTTGGTACAATTAATGTTACAAACTTGTTTACGAAATGTAAATTTTTTTCCTCATTATTCAAATAAGTAATAAAGATTATTAAATTACTTTTTGCAATTTTTCTACACACATCTATTAGACTCGTTTTGCATCTCTAAATAAACGAATTTTATAGTTGTGTACAGAAATGTTTAGAAGCACGTAAATAGTTCTAGAGAGATTGCGAAATACGCAAACTTTAATGAGCTCAAACTTCCGGCCGCTCTCTTGATAAAGCTATTGGAACCATATCCTCCTGATTCTGGCTGTTTCCCTCTTTGTTTTTAGTGGCATAATCCAAATGTCCCATTTTCAAAGAAGTCATCTCAAAGACTCGTTTCAAAAGTAGTCTTTGTATATAATTTCGTAATTTAATTAATTGGTAGCGTTAATTAATTAGTATATATGAAGCGCGTCCTTTGAACCTAAGATGACATTTTAGTTAGTAAAATTCCGATCAGTTTATCTAGTTATTTAAGTATGCTATTTTTCCCCGCAGTATACCAGCAAAATATGTAAGGGAGTGAAAAAAGCAGAGTGGTTTGTTTTTGGTTGTACATTTGGAAGATAAATATTTGGTTTTTGTTTTAAATGACAAAACATTTAGAAGGACTACTTTTGTAGAAATTTGAGTTCATTTACGGACACTTGACAAAACATTTATCTCGAAAACGGACGCTTGGGATCAGAGCTCCCCAACCTTTTTATTGCCCTTCTGATAATTTTTCCGCGGCCCGCTGAGGGGAAGAACGCTGTTCGATTATTTTTAGTTAATAATTTAGATTAAATTGTATTTAAATATGCTTTCAAAATAAAATACAATTACATGTACGGTATCGTTGCGACTTTAGGTTACGTTTCTCAGCTTCCGCTTAAATTCTAGTCTATGGAAAGTCGCACAAATCCGAGAGAAATACATTACAATAAATAAAATAGGAGTAGTTTAATGTTCCTTGTGCGTCCCGGAACCATTTGATCCACGGAATGGTACCAGTCAACTGCCCGGGGGTTGGGGAGCATTGCTTTAGTTAATGAAAATGGAGCCAACAATGTCTTTAGATAAAACTAAAAGAAACTCCATAAGAAACATTTTTATGCTTTTTTCGCAAAGAAACAGCATTTTTTTTTTCTTCATATATTCACAAAATTAGAATAAGATTTTTCACAAAAACTGATTTCTCTCTTTAGTTGTGGAAAAACGCTTAATTTAATAATTCTTTATTTAGATTCTACAATGGAAATAAAATGTTGTATATTTGTTACTGCAGCAGACTTCTCGCGGTTTGTGGTTTAAAAAAAAAGTAGATTTGGGAGGATGATGCGCGTGTTTTGTTAAATATATCGCATTACATTAGCTAGTCATTAATTTTTTTCTCTCCCAATTTCAATTGCAACCAACTGGCATGACGTCCTATGTGAGACCTTGACTTATGTTGAATGGACCGTGCTGTTTTTACTTATCTTACTTTTTTTTCTGAAGGATAACTGGGAGGTAAACGAAACATGACATCATCCTTACATTGATCTCGTCTGAAAACTAGCCTTACATTTACATATACTCTTCTTTGCCTTATAGTGTTCCCTAAATATTGATATGCGGTTTGTTCAAGTGATTCAGCTACCCCGATTTCGGATCGACTACGCGTTGCATATTTGTCGTATGTATATTATATGGAATAGTACTTGAATTTGCTTTATTTTGTGTTATTAACACTACCATAAAGGAATTAGTTCTTAAAATCGATTTTACAATGAATATTAAGAATATTTTAGGAACTTATCATTTATTGACAACAAAGAAAAAGTACATTAGTACAATATAGTAAAATTTGAATACATTTTTTTTAACTCAGAAAAAGAAAAGTAAATGGAAATTGATCACTTAGTAAATTTAGGGTTATGCTTAGAATTCACGTTGACCGACGATAGTTTTTCGAGAGAAATATCTACTGTATGAAGAGTACACAAAATTGATATATTTTGTGTAGTTTTCGTAACATATTTTAAAAGGGTCGCTTTGGCCCAGCAGTCAGAAATAGCTGTGGTATTTTTTTTTCTTTACTGTAGTGAATCAAAGTATATTGAAACCTTTTTAATTATATATTTATAAAATTGACTTATTATTAAAAAGAATTTTATGCTGTGGGAAATTTATATATTGATATAATTGCTATGCAGGAGATGGTGTAAACGCTGTATAACATTGCAAAATTTTTAACTCTCCCTTCTGTATTAAGAAAGTAAGAATTAAAACAAGAGCTTTAAGCTTCCATAACCTACGAATAAGCTGGCAAGAAAAAAATTATTTTATTTTCAATGTTGAAAAGATTTTTATGATTGTATGACAATATTTATGACTTTAATTTAAAATGTAACTTCCAGAGATCCTTTTAACACAATTTTCTATTTTGAAACACATTAATGTATCACGTTCATGTTTTTAATCAGTTAAAGTAGTCGATATGAAGGGTAGATGAGACGCTGGTGGGAATCCTTCGGTCGTGAGTTCAATCAAACCTCCAATATACGTAAGTAGCAAAGTTCATATTAAATCTGCATTGCTGAAAGTCCTTTCATTGGATGCAGTATGGAAGTTCCAGCTCAGGCACTGTTCTCGTCGTCTAATTGAGGTTACAAGAGGAAGCTCTGAAGAATGGACCCATGTGCTTGCCCATCTTTGGGTGTTGTGTGGTTCAATCTATAAAGCACAATGTAATTTTAATGAAATGAAATAACTAATAGCTCCAATCAAGAGGTTACTTTGAACCCAATTATTTTTACTCTCCTCTTTTAATGGCCATTAAATCTTTAAATAAATGAATTATCTTTCACTAAAAACACATTTGTGACAAATATCATCTGGAGCGTCTATCTCTAATATTTCTATTTTATTACTGATTTAAATTTTTTAATTACGAAATTCAACTAGACGTACGTAAATCCGTATGAGTGTCTTCAAATTGTACCATTTTTGCAGCATAGAAGTATTGTGTTAAGTCGATTTAACTACGTTTTTTCTCTTGCGTCAAAATCAAGTGCTGTAAACGCATGGCCTTAACCATGGTTTTGATAAAATCTTTTGTTGGAAAATGCACCATAATGTGGCTTACAATATTCTAAAATTATAAATCGGATTAAAATCCATCGACTAAGGCACAATGTTGACTGTACTTACCGACTTGTACTGTTGTTGGAGAGATTTTACCAAGTGGTATTAAAAGTAGTTACAGTACCAAGAATTTTCTCAGAACTTTGCTAACGCTTCAAAGGATAGCTGTCTAATTAATAAATCTTATATTCTGAATGATAAATTTTTCATGATGCGATCAATTACAATTAAAGTATTTGAAAAGATTTTGGGCATGATTTAAATTATAAATAACTATCTTTATGTTCTCACTACTTATTTCTATCGAATCTGATTTGGTCTTACACGTAAGAAACATACATTATAGTAATTATTATGGGAAGACAAATGTTATTTAAGTGGAGTGCCATGACATAATTTTCGTAAGGGTGCCGGATTTGGAAAAGTGTCTAAATTTTTGCATTGTATTATATATGCGCGATTAGAAACTCGTGTCGTAACAACATCGTAGTTAAAGTAACGGGATCGGATCTTCAAAATCAGGCGGAAAAGCATCGCAATAATTGCGGGGGAAAACCCCCCGCATAAATTCAAGATGAAATCAGCACTAATAAAGCACGTGGAAGGCATTGCAGAAACTGCCAAAAGTGATTACAAAATAAATTTGATTCGCAATGAAATTAGCAAAAACAAAGCGCGTTAAATAGTGATAGTTTAAATCTGGGATTTGAAACTCGTGAGTCGTATTAATATCGTAGTAAAAATACGGAATTTTCTAAATCACGTGAATAAGCGCAGCAATTACTTCCCTATTTAAAAAAAAAAAGAAAAGATATGATGAAATCGGCACAAATGAAGCATGTCAAAAGGTGGTAAATTAAATGAGCGATTTATAACTCGCAACTTGTATTATCATAATAAAAGTATATGGATTTTAAAAATCGCATGGAAATTGGTAGTTGCCAAAAAACGATTGAAACGTTACTTTGATTTATGATAAAATCGGCAAAAATAAAGAAAGTAAAAAGGTATTGTTCAAATTCGAAATTTGCGTATTGTAATATCCTAATAAAAGTAGTTTTAAGACATGCGGAATTTCGTAGCTATAACCGCTGAAAAAGCGATCGAGAGATAACATAGATTTATTTACTATAGAATGTATGCAAAATGTGATGAATCAAATGTGCGATTCAAAATTTTTGATACTTTTTCATTTTACCAAAAAAAAAAAAAAAAAAATGTTTAGGAGCTCCTGCGGCAGCTCATAAAAAGTCAGCAGGCAGCATGTTGTGCACCCCTAACCAAATGAACAAAGAAAAAAAAAAAAACGGATCCTTTGGAATGAAGTGTCTTCAACTGTAAAAAATTTTTGACGAATCTGATAACGGATCCAAATTTTTTCTAAAATGACCCCTGGCAAGACAATTATCTATTACTGTTAAACGATGCAGTAGTAAACACTGTTCAATAATTACTAAAGTTTATAAATCCGAAATTCCAATTTCCATTAGCAGATAGAATAATCCTTTCATAATGAATACCTCTTGCTAAAATTCATCGTCCGCGTACGAGAGCAATTATTGTGCTGTAGAATAATTTGAAAAGTACTTAAATCTTTTAATTTTAATGCGTTACTGTTCTGTTTTGTAAAACAATTTAGAATTGATGTAGTTCAAGGCAATGAAGTTCTTATTTAACCCTGGTTGGAAAGTTTTCTCAATTTTTATCCCCCCCCCCCCCCCNCCCCCCCCCGTTTTTTGCTATTTGTATGATTTTGCGAGGCATTAGGGAATTATAAATGTATTCTTTAGCTTTTAAAATTCAAACAGCGTGGCTCTGTTATAATATAATTTTCACTTGCTATGAAGGAACCTGAAGTGTTACAAGTGTCAGTTTCCACGTCTTCGCATTTCTTTGGTATCTATTTGTTTCCTTGCTCTTTCTTTTCCATCTGGAATAGTTTGTCACCTTTTAGTTTTGTTTGTGTTACTCATTGTGATTTCTATTCATCAATATATTATATTCTATTTATTCCCGAGTTTGGCTCAGTTTATCAGGCCATTATGCCATCCAATCATCATAAGGCAAAGTTGTTGACAAAGTGTCTTTTTCGGAGGATTATTTTATTTTAGAAAGTATTACAAAAAAATTCAGTAGGATTGGCGAAAAACACTAATTTGCTATATTTTCTTTGTTAGTATTCTCCCTCTTTTTTTAAAAAAATTTATCACTAATCTACCATTGTTTCACTTTAACTGTTTTAATAGCACAAAAATCATCTATTCCATCTCTTATTTTCCTTAGATGTTTGTCTTTTTCAGGTATCCAATTGTTGCCCCGCTGCTATTTTCCTCTTTTTTTCCGTGTTTTTCGCAAGACACACCGTATTATTTGGCTGTTATGAGTTCGTAAAATCCTTCGACTCGCTCTTTGTGGAGTATCACTTAATGTAGGTTTTAATTGTACTCCGACTCTAGTGTTTTAAGAATCTACTTTAAATTGTAAAAAATGAACTTCATTAATAGGTCAGAGCTAAAAATCCTTGCCTCTACTGTCAATTTTATTTTGTTCCAGCTCTCTTGTGGTGAGATTTTTAAAATGCTGACAATTATCAAAAATTCTAAAAGCAAAGCTCGAGTTTTTAATTGTTTACTACTCTATTAAAATATTTTGCAAAACACCATGGAATATAATGGTAATGATAAAAGACTCAGATGGATTCCGCCTGTGTATGTCTCTCTAAAAATCGGCATTAAAGGGTGGTAAGGTTTAGACCCTTTGACGCAGAATTTTTATGAAACACATTTTTTCATACTTTACTTATACTAGGGGTTTGCAACTCACATGAGGCCGGGGGCCGCAATTAAAAACACCAGTCAAATGGCGGGCCGCAACTTTATCAAAATTTTATATAGGACTCTATTATGTTGAAGGAACATTAAATAATACTGTCAGATTTTTATCAAGTTGTACGAAACAAAAGTATTGAATTACAAATTAAAATAAGTGAATTTTTGAAATTTTAATTGCATATTAAAAAATTCTGGCCACAAAGTTTGCAGAAGTAAATAATTTCGTTCAAAATGAGTGATTTCAAAAAGTAAAATCGAAGAATTTCTTCGAGAAAATTTCTGATATACTCATGCTAAATTACATTTACAAAATACAAAAAAAAAACGAAATAAAAAAGAGCAACATACACGATTATTTTTTTATTTGAAAAAATATTTTCTTGGATGCAAAACCTGAGAAATGTTTTTTTTTTTTTGCACCGTTGGTTTGTTAAATTTCACAGAAACTAAGAAATTAGGTTTTTTTTTTAACGAAGGAAAAGTATTTTAAATCCATATAGAGTTTTTACGAAAATTGTTCGCAAAAAATGACAATGTATTTTAGTTCGCTGGCCACAAAAAAAATGGTTCGCGGACCGCCAGTTAGTAACCACTGCCTTATACTATTTTGTATTAATTAAGGTAAAAATAGGTGAAAAATATTTTTAATTTTAATAATTTATGGTTATGAAATACAGCATGAAACACGGGTTTCTTTTTCGGCGTTATAAGTAAAATCTTCCTAACACAGCTCACTTTCAAACAATAATTCTTCAAATTTACACTTACTCATCAGTGAAATTTCTAAATCTGTCGAGTCTCAAAGTCCTCCATGTTCCCATAACAAATCAATACCTCTGGGGGTACCGATACAGAAGTTTCCTTGTCTTCTGGATTGGTTCAAAATTACAAGGCTACGGCGTTGAACATTTGTAGTCGTAAACCCAAAAATTGGGTCGACTGTTCAACGGCGGTCATAAAATAAAATAAAAATTTACAATATCAATAATTGATTAATTTTTGAATATGAATGGAAAAAAAAATTCAAACTGCATTTTTTGACTTTTTAAATTTAGCACAAATATAATTCCAACAGATTTTTTTAGTAACCATTACTGTTTTTTATAATTAAAAAACAGCAAACTATATTTTTGCGTGTAATTAGAGCTTCAAATATATATATATANNNNATATATATATAAAAAGGGGCATCATTGTCCCATCTGAGATCTGAGTCAAAGGGATAAAATTTATAATACCATGAACTTACCTACAGAAAATGTTAAAAAATCATTACTTTATGATTCACACAAAACTCAAATTGCAATAAGAGCAAGTTACATAGTTTAATGAAGGTGGATGAGTCAGCATGCATAAAGGTTGACTTTGATATTAAGAAATTGTTGTCTTCATGGTACGTTATGCTATATCAGTGGATTGACCAGGATGATCTATAGTTCAATAGTCTCTTACTTATTTATATCGCAACGAATCATACTGAACAATTCAAACATAGCCTACAGATATTCGAAGATAAGTAGCTCTCCAAAGAGCACTTTCAAGTCAACTCACGATTGGCGGCGATTAATTGACAAGCAATTAAAAAAATTTTCCCCAAAAAATAATACCCTTAGCAAAATACCTTTAAGTTACCTTTTCATTTAAATATTAAATATATATTAACAAGATGTGAAGAAAACGTAAGAAAACATATGAAATACAAAATTTCATGTTTCCCCCTTCTAAATTAGATACTATGTCTGAATTGGTTTACTAACCAACTTGGAAAGCTTTTGACAAATTTTCCAGCTTTACTAGTCTTAGACAAATGATTCTAAAGTTTTTTCCCCCACGATATTTGTATACTTTATGATATTTATTATTTTTTTACATTCATTTAAACGTTAGAAACTTAACGCTGCAAATTATTATCCTTGAAATACATAAATAAAATAAAATGCTCACCAAAAGTGATCACTGTTTTATCAGAAATATAAAGTAAAATGGTTATGCATAACACCAATCTCAAAATTATATAATTAAAGCACACCCACAACAGGCTATTGAGGACCTGGGAAGTCACGGAGGTTATGACTAAAATTTTGTGATCAACAGCATGATGATGACACTGCTCTTTATTGCGCACCAGCCGCCTTCATTTCCTATACAGGATGATACACATCAATTTGAAGCTGGATGGGCTTCCAGCAACAGTTACCCTGGTTTATATAACCCTAGTTTTTCACAATCTCAACTTAGTGCTCAATCAGTATGCCATAACGGTCAAAATTATATAATCACATAATTCATTATTTATTTTAAAGAAAAAGCCCTTTTATTGCCTATAAAGAAAAAAGGTTATCTCCCCCGTATTTTGAGCCTCAAAATAAGGGCTACAATATAATAAATAATATTTAAGTTCATAAATGCTGATCAGACATTTAGTATTATTCCTCGAACTAAATGTATGATTTATTTTTTTGCCTTAATTACATTTGTTAGCCAAAAGATAATTTCTTCAAAAAAATTTTTTGTAACTTACTAAAGCGCAAAGATATTTTGAAATATAAAGCAAAATATATAAAGCAAAATTCAGCTTATTGGAGCAATAGTTTTAGAGATAATGCTCCTTTTGAATAAAGATTTGCAGTTTTGAAAAAAAGTCACCTAAAAGAATGACAAAAAGGAACATGTGGTTCAAAAAAGTTTTGAAAAACCATAAAACTACTTCTATTAAAAAATTAAGGTTAAATAATTATCGATGACTAAACGAATTCGAAGTGGACTTTTCATTAAAACAGATGGTTGGAAAAACCTTTTCTTGAAAAAATAAATAAATAGGCAGTGTTTTAAAGGGCATATTTTTACATAACGAGCAAGGAGGACGCATTTATGGGGATCAAGGAGCAGGAGAGGCGTGCCGCCCTTTTAAAAAACGCTAAGGGAGAATACTGACTTAAACATAAAGAATAAGTAAGGTATCGAATAAAATAAAACTTTCTTAAATTTATGCGACGATAAACTAAATGAATAAATTCAAAAAGAACAAATGATGCCACAAAGAAAAACAAATTAATGAATGATATCTAGAGCAATTGAAGTTAAAGCTACTTCAATTACATCATCGACTTTAGTATTTTTTATGCAGTTGACAACCATCCTTTTCCTGCATTAAGGTCAATTACTTCCCTTTCGTAGACACGAAGATAGATAATATGCAGAGATAGATGGGTCTTAAACCTCTAATTTTCAAAAAATTATTGATCGAATAAGACAAAACACAATTATAGAAAACTCTTTAAAAAGTCTAGTTTGCTTGGACGATTTTGAAACTAAAATAGCTAAGTAAATATCGAATCATCATTCAGAGCATAGCGCATTATTTGATAGACCGAATAGAGGAGAACGATAAGCGTGTGAGCATAACCATTTTAGAAAATTGTCATCTTTATTATTTTTCACGATATAATAGCTAATTGCACGCTGTTAAAATGTTTAAATTGTTGTTGAATTATTGAAGAAAATTAACTAATTCAGTGTATAACAGAAGTGCAAGAAAATAGTCGGAAATTTAAAAAAAAATGAAAAATATGTCCAAGGAGTAGAGGGAATTGCAAAGATAGTGTTTCATATGAACTTGTGAATCTTCTGCAGGTAGTAGTGTGGAAAATATTTTTAAATAAAATTTTTACTAAGCAAAAAATCATGCATTAGCTAAGTTACCACTTGAAAATTTTTTCCTAAAATTTGTAGAAAGTTGGCAGCCCTGTATATCTAATAAATTTCGTTCACTTTGCACTATTCTTTCTTTGAATTTCAATTTATATGAACGGGTGTGAATTATCTGTTTTACTTTTAATGAAGTTGATTCATGAAATGTCATGCTTACTTAAAAAAGAATTCTTTTTTTTTGGGGGGGGGGGTTCTTATTGTTCTTCAAATTGGTATTTTTCTTACCAGATCGAAATAATCAAAAGATAATGTAAAATTTTTATTTCCTAGACTTATGTGCCTGTTGTTTATTTTTTGAATCCCAAGTCCTATGACGTTTAGTTGAGGTTCTTGTGTGTTATAAAACAAATTGCTGTATGTCACGCAATCGATCAAGAAAAAAACATAAAGACCTTTTATTTGTTAACCCTTTCTTTCCTCAATTACTTTTGAAAGAAAATTTTTTACTTTTTCTATTTTGATTAGATCAAAAATAATCAGAATTTTTTTACTACCTCATCATCCATAACATCAATCAGGGTTGACAAGTTTAAACCAAATGTTAATGCAAGTTTAATTTTTAATCCTCGGAAAAACCTTTTACTTGAATAGAATCAAATGAAAAAATATTTTCTCATAAAAAGTTTAGTTGCTAATGCTAATCTATATTACTTTAAATAGACATAAATATACAGTGTTTAAATCTTAGCGTTATGTTAGCTTTCCTGCAAAATTATGTATGAAATAAATTAATGTAGCAAATTTACAATTAAATCACGATGTCTCTAAAAATTAATCTTTCACTTCACTAAAAATTCACTTCTGAAGTTATAAAAATGATTCTTTAATTATTTCTTGAAAACTATGAAAAATTGTAATTATTATAGAAGTGTTTCTATTATTTTGGCCACCACCTGTATAAGCATATTTAAAATATTCAGTTACTGTTTTTTTATTAGAATATTTATGGAACAGATATTTTTGAATTGTTTATTGAAGGCATTAATCCGTAGGTTTCTAGCAAATACTTTTGAAAGGTTTAATTGCTTTTAATCTGGGGTCTAAAGTNATTTAACAAATGATACAGGGATTTTTTCTTCTAAAAAACAACGTTTAACCATAAAATTTTCAAAATCCGCCTGCTCACGACTATATAGACTTAGTATTTTTCTTAAAAATTTAAAAAGCAAATTAGAATATGATACGGATATGTAATGATTTTAGCTGGATGACTATCAATTCATTAAAATTGTATACTATGCTTTTGACCTTTTATTTTTGAATAGTATTACATTAAAAGTATTAGTTTTTAAGTACTTTCATAAAGCAAAATGCTAATACTTTATTTTCCCATCTATTACTTGCTGACTCCAAAAAATTTGTCCTTGCTCCAGAAATTTTGAACTTCTGTATGCCCCGAGAAATATCAACCCCAAGAAGATATAAATTTCATGGGAATATCATTATTTAGGCATATTACTATAAGTTCTATTATTTTTTTTTAATAAGAATCTACTTAGTTTTTTCGTACCAGTGTAATTCAATCAAGTGTTATAAAGTGCATTAAGGTCTTTTTAAAGGTAGAATCTCATTTTAATTATTGAAATCTACAATCTTTTCAACTGTCTTTGGCAATGCCTTTATATTTTTTCTCGTAAAAAAAAAAAAAGTTAAATAACACGATTATTTGAAAAAGCTCGTTTTCTTGTGAATTGCTGGTTTTCCTTTTCTTAACTCATTAATTTGCCGGTGTAGTTGGATATTTTTAGATATCCGCATACATACAAAACACGTTTGTCTGTAGCTCATTTTTCATTACTGAATTTTTAAGAATTCTTCCTCTTTGAGAGAAAAATATCAGGACGATTTCTTAGTATTCAGTAAATAAAAACAACCAAGTTTTCGCTCCCTTATATAGAAGGAAAAATTGCATTGTAAATATCTTGAATGTTTATCTCATATAACATTCGTAGAAATAATTTAAATGCTCACATTTATCTGCAATATTCTAGTTCAAAGGTACTTGGTTAACGTTGGAGTTACGTGTTAATAGCTGATTTATCTCTCTCTATATAATAAAATTTCAAATTTTTCATTTGTCTATTTTGATTGATTTTACTAGGTTGAATCAAAAGTAACCTCCATTACTGCATATATCTCACTATCAGGTTTATGGAGAACTTTTTTTAAGTATACAGCCTTAACTTGAAATAATTAAATTTAAATCAAGTGTTTTAACAAATCGTTCGATTCACATTAAAAATTTGAAACATGCTTATTTTTTATATTTTCTTTATGTATGTCATATTAGTCTAAATTAAGGGAAATACTCTTACATTTTTATTAAAATGTAAATAAATAATAAAATTCAATGTTGCCATTTTTGAAGTTGTAAACGTGTGTTATCTGGTAACACACTTCTAGTAAATGGGATTAGTCTGGAATCAATTTGATGGATGTTTAGTTACCTCGGTCTGAATCTAAAACGTTTTTTAAATCAAAATTAAAATTAGAAAAAATTATGTTTTAAAAAAGATTAGGATTTCAGTTTTTCTGCTTAAAATTCCCGCTAAATAATTTTTGTTATCTATAAATTGCATCATTACAACTATACAATTTATTGATTTACTTATTTTGAAAATTTTTTTAATCTTTCTCCTAATAAAATTTGTACTTGATCGTTTAAGTTGAAAACCCCAGTAGTTTACTCGAATAGCCTTTTTGTTTCGCAAATAGCCTCCTTGTTCAGATTTCAAAGTAAAAGCATCCCTTTTTTTTTCTTTCTTTCATCGTATCATAGATATTCATAAAATTTGTTTAACTCTTGACCGTTAAATCAAATTGCATATTACTCGTACGTAAACCATGTTACTTACAAATTACTCTAAATTAAATTACATAATCAAATGCAAATTGTATTAAATCAAATTACGTACTGAAATTAGTCTTTCTCGCATTTGAATTTAGAAATTATTTCTTTTTTTAAAATTTATATATTTTTTCCAGCATAATTTACGCGTTATGCTGCTTTTTTTTAGCATTCAGTAATACTAAACAATCTTTCGACTTATCTTAATAATTTAGCTTATGAATGTCTTACTTATTTTAAAGTTGCATTTTGTCAAACTGTCTTAGAAATACACGACGAATATTAAAAACATTACTTACACATTATTAAGTATTACTAAGTATTACTGACGAATAGAAAGTCATGAGATTTTTCATAAGAACAGATCTTTCACAAACATTCTGGAATAACCCCTAATTAATAATTCTTAGGTAAGACACTAATTTTCCTTTATCATAAAATATATCTTGTAAATTGCAAAAATAATTAAATTTGGAAGGAATTTTTTTTAAAAAAAAATGTGATTTGCTATACTTATATAGTCAGCATGTTATGGATACTATACTTACCACTTTAGAATTTAGTTTCTCTGTGTAGGAACTTTATCTTAGCTGTTCTATAAAATGATAGGTTTTTCAAGTTGTGACGTTATTTTCGATGAGTTGTATATAGAAACGAGCTCGAGCTTACTTTTGTAGATCTGAACCCGAAACCATATTATTTTTATATATCTGTTTAACTTGAAGGTAATAAATTCTATGAAACTTATTCAGTAATCATGAACCCACATTTGTCCGAAATAAGGAGCTCGTCTCATCTGTCGAGCAATATGAATCTTGAACAGAAAAATAAAATATTTTCTCTTTGAAAATACATATTGTAGAAGAGATATTGGTTCTCGTCTGTTTTAGTAGCTCATAATATTGATGTTGAATATTGAACGTACTCATATCTTTTATATAGAATAAACTTAATGCGGTTTTTCATATAATTATAATATACATTACACTTCTAATAAATGGAAAAGTGACCTCTGGATGGATTTTACATTTAACAAGAATGGTGATGCAAAGAATTGGAAAGTATCAATTAAACATATCCTATTAAATCTAGACTAATTTTGATGTGGCTTCCATTAAAGCCACCAGACTGGTCTTTAATCTGTATGCGTGAGTGCAAAATTAAATTCACTTAATGAATGTCGCGCCAATGAATTGTCTGCAAATTTACATGTCTGGGTACTACGTTTATTAATAAAAAAAATCTAGTTAAAGTGCTATTCGAGTTAGTCTTTCAAAAGCTTCTGAACATAGTCTGCTTATTTACATATTACGATTCAGATTACTGAACTTAGTCTGCTTTCTGAAATATCTTAATAGCAATATAGTTAAACGGAACTATTTGTGAGAATATGACATATATTGGTGTAATCAATAAATAGGTTTAAAATACTGAATAAAATACCCACTTAAAAGATATTAATTTTGACTTATAAAATTTTCTTTTGATTTATGTTTTTTATTGACATAAACTTAACTCTTTTCGGTGCCAGTCTGGCAACACTAATTTAACAAATGATACATTCCACTAAAAATGTAAACCTACTTACTTTTTTAAGCCTTTAGCAACAACATTCTATAAGCAGCTAAGAGCTTAAAATATGTCGCTTCACTTAGAAATATATTTTCTAAGATAGCACTTGTTAATATCCTTCCTGACTAAAACTTTCGATAGACATTTGCTATTCCTGAAAGGGTTAAAAGAGAATGTTATTTTTCGGACTTTTTTTTACACAAAAAGAAGCGCACAAAGTACAATTTTTTAACACTATATTTTAATAGTTATATTGGCTATTACAACAAAGCATAAAGGGAGTGCAATCTATTTTGAAATATGGTCGTAATTTCGGAACTTTCGTCCCGTAACTAGTAATTAATTTGTATAAATATTATTTATAAAACATTAACTGGCATGATATATCAAAACCTCGGTTTAATCGACAAACCTATCAAAAAAATTAATTTTAAGCTAATAAGCCTCATTGAAAAATTCAAATTGTTTAATCAAATATAAATCCACGGCTGATAGCCCGTGGATTTATATTTGATTAGATTTTATACGTTTTTATAAGTGTATGATAGTGTTTTTCTTCCAACATCCTTGGAAGTATAATAAAAGATCTGAAGTTATTTAAAGAAAGAAGAAAAAGAGGAAACTGGTAAAGGAGCCCAAATTAATTAAAGCGAGGAAGAAGCAAAAGCGCTATCGAAACCTTACCGATTGTTAAGATCGTTCTGGGAACGTTTGATTTTTTAAGACTGTTGATTTTATAAACTAGAATGGAAGAGAAAAAAAAATTTACTTAACCATTTAGGGAGAAAAATGTCAAAGTTAAACTTTTTAAAAGTACAATAAATGCTTAATAGATTACTACATACATATTTTGCTTTTACTGAATCTGCATTTGATATTTTAATTAAACTTAAAGTACAGNAAAAAAAAAAAAAAAAAAAAAAAAAAAAAAAAAAAAAAAAAAAAAAAAAAAAAAAAAAAAAACGAATCTCCCTGAATAACTTTTGATCTCAGGATTTTTCACGCACTGTGTTATGGTTCGAGGAGGTGACCTCAAATATACTAATTATTAGTGCATGAAGTTATTATATTAGAAAGTTATTATATTAATTATTAGTCAAATGCAAAAGCGTACGTTCTTTTAATAAACATACTTTTTTTTACGGATAAGAATTTCTCAAAATACGGTCGTGATAATTCGGACGCCTTAACGTAATTTTTACTTTTTGCGCATTTTACCAGATCTCGATAATTTAAGTGAATCGAAGAATTTTTGCGCGTAATTTTAAAATTCAATTCGTTTATCCATAGATAATTCCTTGCAGAAAATAATTTTGAATAATTTTATTTTATTTTTTAGCAACGGAAAAATGTTTGAATTGTAAGGTATAATTTTTGCAACGTTTCAAAGAATGTAATTTTATAAGGCAAAATATAAAATTCAGTCCGAAATTTGAACGAATCCTGAAAAATCAAATTTGGAGGAAGTCTTATATTTAAAATTCGATTTCTCTGAAAGTATTCGACCGATTTTGATTTACGTTAATACGTTAATTGCATAAATTACATTCTTTAAAATGATGTAACAATTTTTATATCTTGCTATTCAATTTTCTCGATTATTATTGAATAAAATAATAATTATTAAAAATTATTTTTTCATGGAATTATCTTTAGATAATTGAGCTTTATAATTTGTTTGCAATTTTTTTTTCTGACTCGTCTGAAAAATTCTCGAGCTAGGGCAAAATACGCGAAAAGTAATATTAACGTTAATATTCCAGTGATTTTTATTAATGTCGGTCTCTATACTTATTAGTTTAGAAAATTAATGTGTGTGTAAGAATTGAAAAGTTTCACTTTTTTTAAGCGATGGTTTGTTACTTGTCTAGTTCTTAATCGTTTAGTTGCATCATTGTGTACAATGCAATCAACAAAAAAAAAAGTCAAAAAATTTTTGGGCAACAAGGGGGCGTGTACTCCGCGTTTACTAAAAAAAGGCCTAACTCTCAATTGTAATGAAAGTTACTAAGGAATAAGTATACAATGTAAAAAAAAAATAAAATTTACAGAAAAATATCTGTATTTTTCAATATTTACTATTCTAACTCGTGTATTTATATGGAAATATTATTTTATAACAAGAGTCTAAAATGCCGTGAAAAATTAGTAGATTTTTGTTTGATAATGTAAGTCAGAAAATTAAAACTAAAATGCTTAACCCTTTTTTTCTCTCTCTCTCGTTATTGCATTTATTGTTTTGATTAAACCATTTGTAAGTTCCGATGTATTTTGCTGTGTCTATATGAGCTAATCTAACACATTATAAGTACTCTTTTTTTTTCCACCCTTCTATTACTAAATTGCTCTTTATTTTTTATTGCTTTCCTACCTTTCTTTTTATTTATATAGCGCAGATCCGTTTGGTTGATGTTTAGATACATTAATATATTTGTTTTATTTATCTTTTTTTTTTTATTTCACCACCCAGATACTTGCCCTATCAGCGTCTTTTGATCTATAATCTGACCCAGAGAAAGCTTTTTCCGGCGACAGTAGAATTTCCTTCCTTGCGAGTATTACGTCAATCCAAGTCGGAAATTTAAGAATTTCAGAGAGCCTCAAACTTTTTCTGCAGCCTTGAAAGTAATTTGAAATCAACTGGTTGTGTAAAAATATAATTTTAGAATTTGTTTAAAAAAAAAAATTTAAATTTTGAGTGCTTGGTCTATTTTTAGGGCTGTCATCCCGTTCACCTGCTCCCCCACACAAAAGAAAAAATAAACAGGTTTTACTAAAAAAAAAAACGAAAAAAAGTTTTTTTCCCCCAAAAAATTTAAAAATGAATGGTAATTTTACCCATTTTTAATATTATTGCGAGTTTTTATTTTTGTATGCTTTATTAATTATTTCATAACCAATGGACAAACTTTATATCAGCGGACATATATCATGATTTATATTCAATATTTAAAAGTAAATACAGGGTATCCACAAACGTGGAAAATCAATAAAATCGTGGATTTCGAACATGCTCAAAATAAATTTGTCATGGAAAAATCCACACTTATTAGTGAAAAAAGCTAAAAAGATCATGGTTAACAGCCTGTTTATCACTGATTTTGCCTGTTGGAACATGTAATTCTTCTTAGCTTTGTAATTCTGCTGTAATTCCTGAAGTATAAAATTGTATTTTACCTCCTCCCCCCCGCAAATAGAAATGTTGTTTTTCAATTTATTTCAATGTAACTAATTGTCGAGTGTTATTAAAACGACCAATTCGTCATTCTTACTTTCGGTATTATTACTACTTATCATTATTACTTTCGTTGCGATCTTCAATTAGTCATTAAATATTTAATGGTTTTGTGCAGATTGTTTTTATTAGAGCGATTTCGATTGATTCATCACGGGAGAGCTATAACTTCCGTTGCTTTCGTTTTTCAATTAATTTGAGTCTAATTAATTTTCAAACGTTGTAACATCTTATTCTGCTGCTTTACTACTTTCTTTTTTTTTTTTTTTTTTTTTTTAAAAAATTTAGCACAATTTGGATCCATTTGTTGCAGAACACTTACGTTTGTTTTTTGAAATCAATCTAAATAATTTTTAATGTTATTTTGCTATTGTTTGTATTATCGCGATTGCTAGTTTAACATCGCTAGCTTTAAATCTCATTTTGCTCTTTTCTTTCTTTCTTTCTTTCTTTTTTTTTTAACTGTACGATTTGCATATTTATATTTACATATTTATTTTTTTCGTGCTATTCTGATCGATTTGTCGCAGGCGAGCATTTTACGTTCGTTTATCTATCTCTCTTTTTTTTAAAATTTTTTTTTTTATAATTATAAACCTGCTCCAAAATGAAAATTCTTTGCATTTTTAAGTGCTATTTCGTTCGATTTGTCTTTAGAGCTATTAGTTTAACATTGTTGCGTCTGTTTCTCTATCTCTTGTAATATAATTAATTGCGGAGTGCTATTTTTAACCTTGTTTATTTATATATTTTTTAATATATATTTGAATTAATTTAAATTTTAAATATTTGTTATTAGCACGATGCTGATCGTTTTCGCTGTGTTTAATCATGTTACAATACATTAAATTCTCAATATGTTTCGATCTATTTAGTTATTGTTATTTTGCCCATAATGTTTTTAATGGATTGTCTGGTGAAAAACTTGTGAAAATAAGAATTTGTTATTTTGAGGAGGAAAAAAGCAAAAACCATGAGTATAATTATGAATTTTAGATGTCAGGACCCACTCTCCCTTTTTTTTTCGATGGTTTGTTTTTGCTGTAAAATATTTTGTGAATGGTTCATTAACAAGCCTAAATTTCTCATATGACTCCTGAATATATATTTATTTTCAAACAAAGTATGAATAAATGTCTGTTGATGAGTAGTTTAAAGGATTTGTTCAAAATATCCCCATTTCTTAATTCATACTGGCTCTTAGCCACCCTACCTCATTATAAAAAAATTCCTACTTTTAAATTTTCATTTATCAAAAACTATTTGGACTAATTCCGTTTAAATTATAGATATTGTCATTTAAAATTACAAAATTTGAAAGTGATATAAAAATTTATATGCCTTTTTTAATTTAAATTTTTTTTTTTAAAAAATAGTAATAAAAATAATAAAAATTTTTTAATAGACGAGTATAATTGTGTGCAAAAAAATATTTTATGATAATGACTGATTTCATAATTGATTAATAATTCATAATTGATTTCATAATTGATTTCAATTTGATTAAGATTTAATTATTTGATTATTATTTAAAATGTAGGAGATATCTTGAAACATTAAAAAAGTAAAAATAAACATTCAGGAGTTCAAATTAAACTGCTTTAATTTCATGAAAATTAAGACTGGTTAAGGCTTTTTACTTATGGAATTACCTCTTGGTTTCAAATAAATTATATTATTTGCTGATTAAATATTAACTTGATTGTTATATTTTTAGGTGGTGCTGATAGCAACAAAGGCAAAAGCAAAAAATGGAAAAAAATACTCCAGTTTCCTCATATATCTCAATGCATAGATCTGAAAAATCAAATAGGTAAATTCTTCATTATTAAGCAATTGCTAAAGCATTTTTGTAGGTTTTGAATAAATCACCAAGATCTTATTAAAATAGACAAGTACTGTGTTAAATTAAAAATCAAAAACTATGTATTGCATAGTATGAATTTTAAAATTAGACAGAGGATTTAAATTAAAATATACCATTTTTATCCAATTTAATAAAGTGAGGTCTTTATTTTCTGAAGGTATTGTACCGATTTAATAATACCCCAGCATCCGGTAGGTAGGTACTTTATTTATGCCGCACTAGAGCTGCAGAATGGTCTATTGTGGGGATGGTACATCCCGAGGATCATCCGTAGACATACCATCACAATTTTGACACTGCAGAAGGGATCTCATTTGTGATGCCACTTCCTCAATTTAGAAAAGAAATTTTCTCCAGATCTCTGTTCCCATGGTACTGCTCAATAACCAACCACATGACTTTTGATTCCGCAATTTTTATAAGCACATACATCACATGTCATCGGTGGGGCTTAGAGGAGTCAAAAATCTAACCCCGGAGTCTCTGAAGTCCAACTCTAACCACTGGGTTACCACGGCCCCCAATAACCAAGCTTATTAAGAATAAAAATTATGAAATGAAATAAATATATAAATCAAAATCCAAGGCAAGGGGAAAAAACACTTTTTAAAAACTAGTCTTGTCCTAGTACAGGTTTTTAAAAGTAGTAAATATATTACATATTTTATTAATACTCAATTTGGTTCAATCAAAATCTTGTTTTGCTTGTAAAATAAGCTGAAAGAAATGTTCCAGAACATGTAAATTATTTCAAATTAAAAACCTAATTCTTATCTTAACCCATTGGTGACCAAGCAAACGGGCAAAATTAGGAGAATGTTTTTTCCCAATACACTGATCTCATGCCATCCCTATCTAATAACATGGAAAAACAGTTTTGCTACATGGATAAGACTGAAATTACGACTTTTTAGGGGCAGAACCGTCAGTTGATTAAAATGTGAAGATAAGGGTTAAATTGTTTTTAAAGTAATTACAAACATAGATAAGAAATTGCAGTATTCGTTCTATTGCAGAGTTGTATTTTTGTCCTGTAACTATTTTTTTTTTTTTTAAAATCGTATTGCTCATATCAACAAATTTGTTCTAATTTGTGAAATTTTAAGTTTTTTTTTAATCATTTAGTTGATTTAATTTGTTTATTAAGTGACTGTGCTTCTGCATTTTAAATTTTTTATCAAATGTATTTGTTCTTATTTCTTATACAGAGTGTCTCAAAAATTTTATGGCAAATTTCTATTGAAAGCAAAGATTAAAAATAAGGAATTGTGCAGAATTAAGAATGTAATAGCAACCCATGTCATGAAACTTCATGGAAAAGGCTACCCTTTTCCATGAAGCGCGGCAGAATATTTGAAAGGACAAGAGTATGATTAATTGAAAACCTTCACTGAACATCATGTGAATAAATGGTGTTCAAGTTGAATTGAGCTCATAATGTTGCAATATATGTTTAAAGTTAGCACCATCAAACACTATGCATACCTGGCATGGTCAGAGCATTGATTTCTGAACCAGCTAGTCCAACAGAAAGTGGGACCTATGGCAAATATTATTTGCAGGGGCAGATCAGTTCTGTTTTTCACTTCTTTCAGTTTGTAGTTGTGATGCCACAATGGGCATTACATAACTCCTAGCTTTTAAAATTTCTTTAATTTCTTAATCTTATTTTTTTAATCATTCTTAATCAAATTATAATTAAATTAAATCTGTTAATTTTTATTTAAAGCAAGCATAAAATATTTCATTCTTTTCTGAACGACGGCTAACTTTTTATTTCAATACTAATGTAGACTCATTAATTAATTAATCGAAAACAAAAATTTATTTATAACTTTATTTTTTAATTTCTTACCACAGATATGTTTCAGTTACATGGTTTTACTAATTCTCACAGTCTAGTTGGCAATTCGCCATCGCAAAAGTATTTTCAAAACTAATATTGATTATGGGGGTTGGCTTTATTTTTGGCTATGTTATCTTTCAATAAATCACCAACCTTGGATCTCTTCCATGCTCCTAACTGTCTGCTGGGAACAATTCAATCACTTTTTAATTTGGCTTTTGATTAGGCAGGTCATGGGGGATTTATCTCCCATGGCCTGTCCTTATTATTATTATTAAGCGAAATTTTTTTAGCTTAGAAAGGCTTATGGATAAAATTATAATTTGTATCTCGAGCTCTACAAATGCTACTAAATGAAAGTTTTATTATAATTATGATCCAGTTTTCAATTTCAATTGTCATTTTTCATTGTCCTACTTTTCATCACAATCTTCAATTAGTCAATGATACCATTTAACTGCAGCAACATCCAATTTTATCATTATGATAGCTTTATTATAACAGATTGATGAAAAGCTGTCATAAATAATTTTTGAATGCTCAATAGGAAATTTATTTAAAAAAAAAATTATTATTAAAAACAAGGTTCTTTATTAAGTATTACTGACTGCCCTCTAGTGCTATATAAATACTTGATTCTGGACAAATGTCCTGTTCCTGTTTGCGCTTTCCACATAATAAACTTAATTTTTTAGTTTAGGTCATTTAAATTTAATATTGCAAAGCTCCTTTTTTTCAGGGGCCCTGTTTAAACTAACATATAAATAAATGAAAGAGGTTACACAGGAAGTTACTGTACATATGTTGCCTGAAACTATTTTGCTTTTAGTTTTTTTTTCTTTTATTCATGTAATTTTTCTGAACAATATCACTGAAGAAAGGGACCTAGAGTCATACATGGCACTAAAATTTTAGTCTTTTTAATCAATTATTGTAGAGAAAATATATTTAAGCCTGAGAAAAACTTTTAGTAAAGTACTTGTCTGAAATTAAAGAAAAAACTGACAAAAAAAAGCTCTGAAGTTTGCAATAAAAGGGCAGGGCTTAAGGTGACCATTTTGGTTGCCTAATCCTCAGGTCAGTCCTGATTGCTGGACATGCCCACACATTGGGAGTTTCTTTGCATGCTGCCAAAAGATACATTTCAAACTCCACATGCTTATGATACGTGATAGCTTTTAGTTCTCACTGATATATATGAAGGACTTGGTGCAGTGTAATGATAACTTACATTTTGTAAGTGTTGTTTGGGAAAGTCGTTTTGGTTAAAAATACAATTTCAATGTAGGCAATAAGATGATTGTGCATATCTTGTTGCTTATCACTATCTTGCCTAAAACTTTTAAATCAAGCCTAAATAGGAAAAAAAACCCTCTGGTGGCTACCAATGACATTTTTGGAAATGGGTTGCTATGCAATTCCTGATTCTTATATTGTTCCTTATTTTCCCAAAAACTTTAACATTTTTGAAATACCTTGTATTAATTTAAATCTTATTTATAAATTTGTTTTTCCTTTTTCTTCTATTTTTTTAGATTGCCAATACTCTTACGTTGTTGAGCAACAACCTATTGGTCATCAACTTTTTCGTCAATTTTGTGAAACAAAACCTCATTATAGCAAATGTGTTAATTTTTTAGACATTGTAGTAAGTCTTTAATAATTTTATGATCTACTTTTTTTTATTCTTAATTTTTATTAGGGCTATGATTTTTGAAACCAATTTCATTTTTAGGAACTTTGCTGAAGAAACAAAAATTGTTTCATTCAGACATTTGAAGCATTTTAGCATATGCTTTTCTAAATGACTAATGTCTTTTAGTGTTCGAATAGTTGCAAATAGTTATTTTTTTCTTATGCAAGTTAAGATTGAGACTTGACGATTTGATATGAACGTCATTGATTTAATAAGCAACATGCGTGCTTACTTTTATAGTTACTAGTTATTTTTTAATTTATATTTTAAAATCTCGTCATTAATCTCGTCAAATCTCTCATCTCCGCTGATGGCATCCGTCGACCACTACGTTTTCCATCACATACCGATACAGTAAAAGCAATGTAATGAGCTAAGTAGAACTTTGATAAAAATTCTCAAAAACAGCACAAACACTAACTACTAGTATTGTATTGTGCCACGTTTCAATAGCTCAATATTTGTCATCTTAAATAAAATATTTTTTAGTTTACCAAAAGGAGAAGAAAGAAAAGATTGGTTCGAAGCCGCCAAATATGATGGGAAGAAAATCTCAAACTGTTTGCAACTTTTTTATTATTCTGAATTGAATTTGAAAGTTATAGTTACTTTATTATATTTAAATTTTATAAAATTGTATTGTTTTTGATAAGCTTCTGTGAAAGAATCATTCATTATGTTGAATTAAAATGTTTATGAAATGCTCTTTAGATAATTTCTTTATCATTTTTACTCTTTGAAATGAAAGGATTTTATTCTTTGAGGATGACAGCGTACTCGTTCTTTTCTTCATGAATATTTACTTTTCATTTATCGATTCATTTTATTTTGTTTACTTTAACTTTTGTATCCAAAACGTTGTCACATCCTATGCTTTTTTACAAGAAATTAGCTTAGTTTTCCAAAAAATTGCTATTTCGTCTAGCGGTCACTATATGGACAATGCAAAACTCACGTAACAAGTGTGAAACCATAGTATGGGCCTAGTGATATTTAGTGTGATACCATGATATGGACATTCTTATCTTTTTAGCTTTGTAATTTTCAACTATGTTTCAATTTTCTGTGCTCAAATTTTAAGCAATACTAAAATGAGAACAAAGAGCGCATTCTTATTTGGTAAAACTTCAGGGTATAGTATATTTATTTAAAGTCATATTTTGAATGTAATGATTTTTTTTCTTTTATAGGATGCTTATGAAGTGCAGTTGGATGAAGATAGGGCTGATGTTGCCCAAGAAGTTTTTACCAAATATCTAAGCAAGGAGGTACATTGTGATTGGTCTTTAATATCTCTTGTTGTTTAAATTTTTGGAAAATGTATAACTTTACTTTTTTTCTACAGTCAAGTGAGTTTGTCGATGTTGTCAACGAAGATCTAATTGAAAGATGTCTTTCTAATCTTCAAACTGCAAGTAGAGATTTGTTTACTGAATGTGGAAGGTAAGATATATAATGTAATTGTTTAAGTCTGCTCAAGTCTAAATTTTTTTACCTTTTATTTCTTTAAATTTGTTATGCAAGAGACCTGTGTATGTCAATGAAGTCTGTCTTGTTCAGAAATTGGAATAGTTCTACTGAATAATGTTTCACGAATGGTAAAAAATATGAATCATTCATAAAAATTTTAGATCTCTGTTGTTGGCTTTTTTTTTCCTTTACTCATCTTTGCAAATTTGAAATCTGGATAGCATTCAAGTATTTTTGTGTTAAATTATTTGTAGCAGTATTAACATAGGTTTATTCAATCATTATAGCATCCAACAAATAAAGTATTTATGTAATAAAGGGCTTATAGTTGTCCTGGTTTTCCTGATAAAAGATATGTTGTCCTGATTTTTAGCTTTTCCCCCCTGATGTTCCATGTTTTTTTATGTATATGATCTGAACAACTAATTTTTTAAGGAAACAAATGCAGGTTTTGAAATTATTGATTTAATGAATCAAAAGACTTGTATTTTTGATCTAATATCTCTTATTTTTCTTAATAATGCTAGTCACAAAAGTTTTTTTTAGTTTGTGTGGCATTTTCAAAAGTATTGTATTACCTCAAAAAATCTCCTGATTTTTATTATTATTATTTTTTTAAAAAAAAAGTCTTGATTTTTTTTTCTTTGACCCGCTGTGAGGCCTGTGTAATGTATTTTTACGGCATACTTAATTTTACAGGCAAGTGAAACAAGTTTCAAGGAATCTTAATTTTCTATTATTGAATGTAAAAGGTTTTATTTTCCATAAAAGAAAAATCAGCGATATAGAGGTAAAAACCTGTGTACGAACTTATCACTATTATAAATTGCCTCACCTGATACTTCATTTTTTAAAAAAAAATCCAATTTGCTCACGTAACTGAACTGCTTTGGGTTAATTATACTCTAGATTGCTGTCCAGCTACTTTGTTGTTAATCTACCTTAGATTTTGGTTATCTGTTCAACCAAATATCACTTCTATTTTTCCAAAACATTTTTCTAAGGTAGGTGAAATTTAAAAGTTTGGCTACATCTTTTAGTGTTTTATTAAATCCCACTTCTGATTATTGCACTCTGAAATTTCTGTATCTGCTAATCTATGCCTTATTATTGAAAAATATACCTCACATCTTGTATTTTTGCAAGTAGTAGAATTTTATTTTAATTTTAAATGTTTTTACTTCCTAGTGGTTTTTTAAAAATCTCATTATCTTTGTTTATATTTTTCCAGGTCAGTGAAAGAATTCTTATCTCGGGAGCCATTTAAAGAATTTGAAAACAGCATGTACTTTCATAGATATTTACAATGGAAGTGGTTAGAGCGGTAAGTAGTATTGTAAATAAACTTCCCTGTTCTTATCAGTTCTTAGTTCATTCTGCTCTTAGAGCTGAAGCTACGATTTCCCTCCTCATGACGTCACGCTGCACACAGATCTCGGAGATCGCAAGCACAGATATTAAGAAAACTTTGTATCATTCTCTCTGTAAAAATAAGTTTGACTTTTTCTTGATATTAGCTTTCAAACTTCATGCAATTAATATATTATTTTGTTTCAAAAACATAGTTTTAAAAAATTTTCTTTGCCAAAATATTAAATTAAATATCATTTTAAACTAATAAAAATATTTTACTAGTTGTCGTAAATGACGCTATGAATACTTTATTTTAAAATTTTCAGTTTTAACTTTTATTATTAAAAAAATTTTAATGCATATATCGGCACTTTTTTAGCTGCATATTGTTTGATAACAATAATTTGTAAAGTTAGGTAAAATTTAGAATCTTGATTTTAAAATATGCTGTTTGTGGCAATTTCTTTATACTTAATCTTTAAGAAACAACAACCTTAAACGCTAATTATTCTAACAAAATAATAATTTAGGTTCATAAAATATTAGAAATTTTTCAATTGCTTATAGATATTTAAATTTAAAGAAATATAATTATATTTAAAAAATAATTATATTGTAATTAAAAATAATAAATATTTAGAATAACTACATTGAAAACTATGTTATAAAACTAGGAGAATTTTAACTATTAATTATCTATACTTTTCATTTAAGTTTTTTATTTTCTTTGACTAATTCATTTTTAAATTTTTTCGTAGACCTTTTTTTTTTTTTGAAGTTGCTGGGCGGTTTAAATTTAGATGGCGAATTCTTATAAAATTTCTGAAATGCAAAATAAGCATATTGCTGTCTTATTCACTGTGGGATATCGTCCTTCTAATTCACTAATAAATTCTTTGACACTTTTTGATTTTCTGAGCCATGCACACTTTGAAAAATGTTCTCAAATTCCTGACACACTTTCATCCATGCTGCTTACGGAACAATTAGTTCACCCTTAGATAGGAGAGCACTTGGTAGAGTTAGAGCATTTTTAAAATCATTCTAATCGGCAATCCAAGCCAACAATTTCTCATATCATCTTCATAATCTTGTTTTAAGAAATGCTTAAGGCATATTCGTTTATATTTAATATTAACTGGATCATTTCGTTTGCAATGTTGAAGCCATTCTTTACATAGTTGTTCATTTACTTTAGGGAACATGTAGAAAATGACATTTTTTCCTCTTGTGTTTCTATCAGAATTTTTGTAAGTTGTAATCTCACAAACTGACATTTCATAAATAATTTTAAATTTTTGTAATTCACTTCACAAAACTGAGAAAAATCATTAGGAAACAAAGAATGTCTTGGAATATGTCACAAAAAGGAATGCTACAATATTAGTTAAAGCTAGTAAGACCGGACGCTTTGTTCTTGAAGTGAAAGCTCAAGCTTTGCGCCACCGTGACGTCACAGGCGAAAATCGGAGGTTTGGCGCGGCGAGAGTTTCTTCAAAGGAGTGAACTAGCCCTTCTATTCTCTTTAGCCCTGGTTCTAATACTGATTTTTGTTGAAAATTTAAAAAATTTTCAATGTGATTCATTGTTTGATATATGAAGTGGCGAGGTGTATAATGTAATTTATGCAACTTTGGTAAACGATGAGGACTCATACAGGCAAATATGTTTAATAAATCTTATGTAAAGAACTTAAAGCTTAAATCATAAATCTTACCAATATAGATATAACTTTTACGTAACTGATGTCCTAGTAGCTACTGAAGCACAGGGTAGGGTATAAGAGGATAGCAAAATCATGATTCTTGTTAAATACTTGTGTTAAATCTACTTTGCATTGATATCCATAACTTAAATGGTATCCAAGGAACTTATATTGGCTTAAGAGATGAACAAAAATTGCACTTGCAGCAACTATTGTGTAACAACCTTTTGTTTAGCTGTTTGGTTCAAAACCCTGTATATCTAAATAAAATACTGATTAATTATATCCTTAAAAATTTTCAATTTGTAATTTTTTTTAATTTTAGAAAAGGAAAATGCAAAACAAAAGTTTTGAAATTTATTTCTATTTATGAGTAATTTTATCATTTTTCCTATCCCTATTTTTATTTCTATTAGTATTATGAATTTTATTATTTTTATTAATCTTATTGCTATTATTTAAAATTTACTTCAAAATCAGCATCAATCAAATTGTTAGAAATTTTGTATGGAAGTTTAATCTTTTTGTTTGATTTCTTTTATACTAGTTATCAGGTAGTTTTGTCTGTGATGTCCAATGTATTGCTCTCTTTTGGCCTTGGCAAAAATTGGTGCTTCTTCACCATTTGTTAATATCTGCAAGCATCCTCTTAGCATGAAGAATTTGCACAACAATTCAGTTGCATGGTACAACATAATAAATTAGTTCCTTGTGTTGTACCTTAAAGTGATTAAAACTAAAATAAACTGAGAACAAAATTACAGTTGATATCAAAATTGAAACAGGGAACAAAATTATAATTGATATCAGAATTGAATCAAGGAATAATTTGAAATTGGGCACACAAAAAAAATATTTAGTCAATTTAATTTTTATATGATTTTGGGTTTACTTAAAAGTTCTAAAGATTCAAATTCATTAACTTTTGTGTAAACTGGAAATTTCAATATGTACGCATGAATTAAGAATATCTTTTTCATTTTATGTAATTAATTAGTTAGCAGATATTTTCTAATTTTTATATTTTTTATTTTCAGTAATTAAAGTCCCTGTTTTTTAGAAAAATGTGTCATCTTAAACTAGCTATCAAATTTACTATTTGTTTCTGACTTAATTAAATAATATATCATTTTTTTTTTTACAGGCAGCCAGTTACTGCAAAAACTTTCAGAATGTATAGGGTTTTGGGAAAAGGTGGTTTTGGCGAAGTGTGTGCTTGCCAAGTTAGAGCTACAGGAAAAATGTATGCTTGTAAAAAGCTGGAGAAAAAGAGAATAAAAAAAAGAAAAGGAGAGTCAATGGTACTCATTGAAAAAAATATTCTTCAGAAAATTAATTCGAGATTTGTAGTAAGTTATTTTATAATTTTTATATTAATTATTCTTCAAAAATTTGTATTTAATAATATGTTAAAAATTACAACGGTCATAGTTTTTCATAAACTAAAGTACTTTGGTTTTAAGCTATAAGTTTTCAAAAAATGATGAGATTTCAAAATGATGCTTTGTAGTTACTATACTATAATTTATTTTAAAACAAGAATTAATATTTTTTTTCAGGTTAGTCTGGCATATGCATATGAGACCAAAGATGCATTGTGTTTAGTTTTAACAATTATGAATGGGGGAGATTTAAAGTTTCACATCTATAATATGGGTGGTGAGCCAGGTTTTGATTTAGTGCGAGCAAGATTTTATGCAGCTGAAGTTACACAAGGCTTAGAACATTTGCATGCTCAAGGAATAGTTTATCGGTAATGTGAATTTTTTAAAAATTATTCTTACTCTAGTTGTCTTAAATATTTAAAATGTTATATCTGGTCTAACTCCTGAAGGTTTGAACACCTGAATATTTTGTCGTATTCATAAAAATAAATTTCTGTTTGTTAATATTAAATAAATATTTATTGTAACTCTCTGAACAATAGGCTCTCGCTGAACTTAAAGCTGATGGTTTCTGTGCATCAAAAAACTATTTGTTTCCTGTTATTCAATTCAAAAATAGTGTGTAGCATAAAATGTTTTCTGCAATGTTGCTGAGGAGGTCAACACTGTGAGAATTTGTTTAATGGACATTTAAAAATTAATTTACATTTACGTTTAAAATACTCAATCACTAATTTTCGAAAAGTTTAACACTTTTTTGAAGCAATAGCAACAAGATTTTACACTGACATTTAATATTTTTTCTTTGTCCAATTTTAATAATATGCTGTGATTATTCTGCTATGCATGAGACTTTCAAAAATTAAAGCACATTTTTTCTGTATGATGCTATAAAAAAAATTAAAAAAAAAGAGTTCAAGTTCAATTAAACCATATTGTTAATCCAGAAGTAGATGTTGCTTTGTACAAATGATTTATTAAGAAAAGAAAAGGAGTGTTGCTGTTATGTAAATGAATTTTAAAATAAAACTTCTTACCCATTGGATTAAATGGTCATTAAATTTAAATTATTTAAAGAAGCTCAATTTTTAGAGTTTATTGATGAAAATAGATTTAAAATTTTTTTTTTTTAACACTACAATCTTAATATTTCACTTATCCAAAGTAGATCTGGTCTCAATTACTTTGACAATCAAGAGGTTCTTCTGTAATTTTTAAATTTGAGTGAAAAAAAATATTTTTGATATTTCACTCTTAAGCCTGAGAGGGTGATGTCTGAGAAATTATTATTTTTTTTTCTTTCAAATATTTATTTTAGTTAAAATTAAAGCACCATTTTCTGATATTTTAAAAGTTGGCAGAACATGCAAGTATTTTGAAGTTTTCTAGATTTAAAGTTATTCAGTGTGATTTTTTTTCAGGCTGTACGCTGCAAAAGAATGAAAAAAGTTTTGGTAACATTTTTTAGCCCAAACGTTTTATTACTGTAATTTTTAAAAGTTCTATTTTAATATTAGTTTTCAGTTTCCTTTTCTTTGTCCTTGCCTTTAATGCCATTAATAGTTTTAGATTTTAAATTCATTTGACCTTTTTACCACTTCTTTAAACTTTTCTCTTTCCCACTAATATATGCATTTAAAGATAGAAAGGATCACATTGTTTATTTATTAATTAAAGCTATAAAGTTGAAATAAATTGTTTTTGAAGGAAAAACAGAAAAATAGTGTAAAATGGATGAGTTTTTGGGTAAAACTGAAATATATCAGCATGTTTACTTATTGATAAAGTAATTCTAAATTATTAAGCTTCTAATCTTCAATGTTCTATCATTGACATTGATTTGATGAGCTGTAATTAAATAGGGATCTAAGTCAGGGTATCTTGTTGACAACTTTTTAGAACATGCCCATGTGCTAAAGCTCATTTAACATTATATACACTGAACTCCCATTAGTCTTGAATATAGATAATTCGAAAAATTGGATAATTCAAGCTGCTTTAGTTATTTTGTAATTAGTTTTTAGTTATTTTGAAGCTTGATGCTCGGGAGAGTTAAAGAATATTCTTATCTTTGAAAATTTATTATTATATAGGAGCTAAGATAAAAACTTTGAGTAAAAAGGTCTGCAAGGTATTCACTTTCAACAATAGAAAATGCATTGCCACTTTCACTGTGTACTCCTTTCTCATGCAGTTGCAACACTCATTTTCACTTATTCAGGGATAATTAATTTTTCAAGGAGATACTTTGAATAATTTACTGGTAGGATTGTTGCTAACTATGATGCATCCAATGACAGCAGATCATATCAATCTGTGTTTTCGTAGGATTATCTCAGAGATTGATATGGTCTGCTGTCATGGGATGCATCATAGTTTTTCATTACTTAGTTCTCAAAACTGGGAAGCATACAAAAATAAATTGCTTGATGTTAGGAAATATAATAAAAATTCTGGATAGTGGCATGAAGAAGAAAAGTAAAAACTTAAAAAATATGGGACGTTAATTAATGTATTGTTGCATTAATTGCGTATACGTATGTAACATATTTATAAAATCCTGCCCCGGTAACTTATTTATTAAATCCTACCACAAGATTAGGTAGATTTTAAGATCAGTTTAATTTTTTTTTAAATGTTAGTAAATTTGTTGTTTTTTTGTTTCCCTTCTGTATTTTCATCTATAAATTAACATTAGGTACCTTCATGAAATTTATAGATGTATGAATAATAAACTTTTGAATATATAGGTAAATAATAAATTTTTGAAGGAATAGTATTTATAATAATAATCATTGTACACAATCAAAAATACCTATTCTAAATAGCTCACAGGCTCTTATTTTATTTAAGTTTGTACAGTTCACGTCATGTAGCTTATATGGTTATAATTTAGCAAGAGTTGGCTTTTTCTTTATTTAGTACAGTCTTGTGTTAATTAATTATTCCAAAGTTACTTACCGAAAGTATGCAGCTACACAAAAGTTGAATTTTTTTTGTTGTTGAAGAAATTGATTTATAATTTACTTATTAAAAAAAAAGTCTGGTAAAAAAAATTGGATACTAATATTTTTATAGCAAAATAGTTATGTAACACATCCAAATTCTTTATTGTAAATTTAATTTTCCTTGATAAATTTATATAATACAGTGACTGATGATTGTTTAATATTAAAGCTGATAGGTTTGCTAAGGTTTTGAAATTACTTTCGAAAAAAGGAATTATAGACACAAATAATCATAGTTTTGATTGTGTATGTATTCATTTATAAATATTGTGATTGTAATATCAAAGATAGGGTACAAAAAATAATACTAAATAGTAGTTTCTTATTTTTGTTCTTTAAATAAATATTTTATTAATATTTAATATTTATGTGTTTTTAGAGATTTGAAACCAGAAAATATCCTTTTAGATGATCATGGTATGTTTAAATTTTAATTTTTACCTAAATACTATGTGCATAATTTAAAGATTATAGCATCCAATAAGCTATTAAAATAGATACGTTACAATTAAAATTGCTTTAAATGTGAAAAATTAAGTTTTTTTTGATGAAGACTTTTACATTTAAAATTTTACAAAAATTAAAAATTCTTTGGGTAAGTAAATGAAAATTTTAGGTAAGTAAATGAAAATTTTAATGTGTAATTTCACAAGGCTCCTTTTTTAGATTTTTTTCCTCAACATAACTGTTTCATAAATTATTCATAATGTTAACAACTCCTTAAAAAATGTGTCTTCCCTATTACAAAAATAAAGTTTTACTCCAAAAAGCTTACAATCTAATCAAGGGTCCATTTCGAGTAAAAAGAAAATTGTCTGTTATAAATTAATCCTTTTAAATGGCTTTGACATGTTAGTCAGTCTAAAATATGCAATAATATGAGTGTGTAGGAATTTTTTATATTTATTTTTCGGAGTTAAGCTCATTTTGTAAAGAAAGGCTGATTTTGTAAAGAAAGGAGGGTGGTCATAGAACTTTTGAATTTATAACTTGAAAATAATAACTCAATAATTCATCTAAATGCTACTTCCATTTTTTACCTAAATCCATTGCCTTTTATCTTTTGCCTGGTCTAAGTATCTTTTGTAACTGTTTCCCCTCCCTACGTTAACACAAATAATATACCATTTGCTAACATAAAGCCAAAGTTTAATAAGGAAGAATTATTTATACTTTATTACAACAATCTTTAACACAAAAGATAAAAAGGTGGCTACATTTTACCAACATGTGTTTGTCAGAGGAAAATTTTCTAAATTTTTTTCAGATTAAATATTATTGTTTCATTCCCTGATAGAAACTCTTGGATTATTCAAAAGGAAAAAAAAAATATTTTTGATGTCGTTTCTTTTCTGCATAATAATAGTAAATTATGAGTCATTAATAGAGGAAATATGAAGTATAGAATTTGTTTGCTCTGTGAAACCACTAATTTTGATGTTTGCATTTTACTCTTCTTTTTTTTCTTTCCTCCTAGCACTTTATTTTTGCTCTTTAGGCTGGTATTTCAAATTGAATTTTTAGAATTGGGAGATTCTTTTAGGTAAATTTTCTAAGTGTACAAATATTATTCTATGATCATAAGTATTTAAAATACATTGCTACTATCATGAAATAGTACAATAACTAACCTCACGTTTCATTTTGTTTGTTAAAAGATTGAACAGCATGACTTAATAATAATTTCAAAATAATGATGGTAGCTTTAGCCAAATCATAAAGCTCATCTATAAATTATGCAAGTATGTAGTTTTCGTATTCATTCACTCTTATGAATAATAGTATTGAGATTCTAATTCACATTGCAATAACATTGTAGGCGTCATACAAAGAGTAAAATTTGGCCAATTGCCATTGTAGCAGATTCTTAGTTTTGGCATGGTGCCAAAAATGTTGTTTCTGGTCACTCTAAAAACTAGTTTTTTTTTTTCTATGTTAACATTTTTAAAAACTTCACATGCCACTTTTATCCACTGTTCTCTTCACTAAGAAATTAGTGGTTTTATACTTTGTAAAATTATTTTAATAAATGTGAGACTTATGTGTGTAAAGATATATATATATATATATATACAGTACAGAACCCGTTATCCGGAAATCAGAAAACCGGAAAACCAAAAAACCGGNAAGCAGTAAACATTTATACAGAAAAGTACCAAAATGCGTCGAAATTTCCAAAATTAGATGCCGATGAGGCGGCAGAAGATATTAATCTGTAATTCTAAAAAAAATTATAGTTAATGTTCTTAAAACATTGCAACTTTTAAGTGCTACCTCAAACCGATCAACTAAATCTGTGGTTATGTATTAATTTCTGCATTTTAATAATTTTTAGTCCAATTTTTGGAACTTTCGACCCACTGAGGCAACAGAAGATATCAACCCAGAGTTTTAAGATTCATCTCATTTTTTAATAATAGGAATTCACATCTTTTCCTCACTACCGCAAAAAGATCAGAGAGAATTCAATATCCCCTAATATATATATATATATATCTATATATATACAGACATACATATATATATATATAATATACATTTATTTTAGGCCATGTCCGAATATCAGATCTTGGACTAGCTACTGAAATATCAGATGGAGAAATGGTCAGAGGTAGAGTTGGTACTGTTGGTTATATGGGTATGTATGCTGATATTTTAGTATGTCCTATTCATTAAATGTCAATTTCTGTCAAATGTTTGACTGCCATGGCAAAAAGACATTTGCCAGCGTATTTCTACACTTGAAAATCAATGGAAAGTCATGACTTTTAGTCAAAAATTGGAAAATTGACAATTTGTCGTGGAATTTTACTTTTGGAACCAGCATACCTGGTTAAATTGTTTTTCTACTTTTTTCCATACAAAATGGTATTGTTATTCCTCCTATCACTTATTTATTTGACCCAGTTACCAAGAGTAAAAAAAATTCGCTTGAGGCTTAGTAGATGATGAGATAAATCTGATACATGTCAGCTTACAGTTATGAATTTAGGTTTATCCTGTCATTTGTAAAATGTTACTGTTTTAAATCATTTGGAGAGAGCTGGCTTGCTCGAGCTGTGTGAAACTGCATAAAAACTCATTTTGTAGAACAAAAGGAAATCAACACTGAGGTGTCCAACTGTACTATTTTTTCCAAATGAATTTTTCTCAAAACTCTTTTTTGCTTCTAATTTGATAATATTTACTCTGTTGTCTTCTTGACAGTGTCTTCTTGACTTTTTTAAGTAGCAATGTCAGGGATGTGATTCTTCCGCGGATTTCCGCTTTCTTTCAGATTTTTCCATTTTCCCTGCTAATTTCTGCGAAAAAAACTTTTTTTTTAACATGTCAAAATATTTTATGAGGAATTTTAATTTCCGCAGAGCGGAAGTATTGAAGTCCTCATTCCTCCGCCTGAAATTTTTCTAAAAATCATTTCCTTGGGTTAAAACTGGTTGACCTTTGTACAGGGATGAGATTTTTCGCTTTTGCTTCTCGAATTTCAACCTTTTTATCAAAAACTCCGATTCTCTAAAAGTTTCATTTTTTATATATATATATAAATATCCCGTTTTTTTTTTTTTTTTTTTTTTTTTTTTTTTTTTTTTTTTTTGGAAATACAGTTGTTGAAATAAAATAATTATATTTATTTACGATTTTCAAAGATAAACAGAAAATTCAAACTACGTCCTAGCTGCAAACTTTTCCGTATTTTTACTTATTTTAGCTATTTTCTCCGCTTTTACTCGCAGAAAATAAGATTTTCCGTATTTTTATTCGTCCGCCGGATAGCTCGTATTTTCGCAATTTAGACGTCGTGACCCTGTTGTCTGACGTGAAAGCAAATGGAAAAAAATAGAGGTGAATTTGCTGTGAAAATATTTATTTGCTTATTCAATTAATCTTGTAAATTTTTATTTATTATGTCTAAACAAAAACAATACAAACAAGCCTTTTAGAAATCACTAGTTCAGACTCTACAAATATCTCGATTCTTATTCACGCGATTTTAATATCAATCATCGATTTTCGTATTTACCTGATTTAAAAGTTGCGCATTGCAATTCCTTTTTACGCTGTTTAAACATTGTACATTATGATTCTTATTTACGAGATTTAAAAATCCAATATCCCGTTTTGCATATATGTATTTTTAAAATCGCGATTTTATTATCAAACATCGATTTTCGTATTTACCTGATTTTTTAAAGTTGAACGTTGCGATTCTTATTCAGGCGAGATAAATATCGTACATTGCTGTTTTTATTTACGAGATTTAAAAATCCAATATTGCGATTTGTATTTACGCGCTTTTAAAACACTATGTAGCAATTCGTATTCACGCGAACTTAAAATCCAATGTCGTGGTTCGTTTTTGTGGTTGTAATATCAAACATCGATTTTCGTACTTATACATGCTTTCAAAGTTAGACAATGTGATTTGTATTCACGCGATTTAAAAATTATGCATCGTGATTCGTATTTACGTGATCTAAAAATTACGCATCATGATTTGTATTTTCACATTTTTTAAAATTTGATATAGAGTTTCATATTCACGTAATTTAAAAGCCTCATATCGGGATTCATATTCTCTCAATTTAAAATCGTGTACGTGATTCATATTTATATATTCATACAATTTTAAAATTAATCATCGGGATTTATAATCACATGGCCTACAAGTTTAAAAATTGCACTTTTTTGTCAAATTTCTGTATATATATATATTCATGGATATCCTCCTTTTTTACTTTCTGACTACTCTCATCCCTGCAAAGTTAACAGCTAAATGATATTATAACCAAAATATAATGACTCTTTTTTGTTTATATTTAAAATGAAACAGTTGATAGCCTCCACCCTTTGTGCATTGTCTATTTAGGGACTGTCTACTAACTTATAATTTACTTTAATTTAACCAAATTGTGCTATTATATTTTGTCTCAGAAATTTTAAGACTGTTTTTAGTTATTCCATGCATAATTTTAGAATTAATTTAAAAAGTTAGTAATCATTCAATTGAGGTGGCATCTACTAATTTTTATTTGGACATAAGGAAACTTATGATTTGTTTTGTTTTTATTTTATCTTATATCCTTCCTCTAATCAGCTAAAAAGATTTTATAGCCTGAAATGTTTTCTCATTTTAATTACCCCCCCCCCATTCTCTACTAATAAATATGTTTTGTTTATTTACTTTAATTTGCGATGAATAAGTTTATTCTTAAAGTTTAATCTTATTTATGTTATAAAAAGAAAATCTAACATTTATTTATTTTAATTTGTCTGAATTGCTTACCACTTACAAAATAATCTTGAAATAAAACTTTTTTTAAAAAAAATAAAATTTTTTGAAGCTAATAACTATGCATATTACCAAAATTTGGTTCAATTGTTAATCCAATTCAATCTGCCAGGTGCTATATTATAGGTGCTAAAACTCAACAGTGATTTACCCATTCACCATATCAGGTTAATTGAAACAGTAGCTGATATGAAAATAGTGGGAAGATCCTTCATTGTGACAGTAAAAAACAAATAAAATCTAAATGAAGTTTCTATATTTGCTGACCAATAGCACAAGGAAATTAGGAATACAGCATAGGTTACCTCAAAATGTTATTTGAATCATTTATTGTTGCAGCTCCTGAAATTTGTCTTGTAAAATTAACTAGCTTTGGTATTCTCAAAAAGATTTTAATACCTAGAGTTTTCAAAAAAGAAAAGTAATCATTTCAACTAATCTCTATAATACTTTGTTAATTTGAGTTCTCAAATTGGTACATTTTTGGACCATTGAACTTTAATGTGTATGACTTTAAACTCACTCTATATAAATGAAAGCACACCATTAGGCTAATAACTCTACTTTTTGCATATTTGATATTTTACCACCTAATGATGTATGGGATAATTTGTGCCTAATTTATATCCATCCTTTTTTAAAAAATCTCTTTGTAGTTCAAAATTATCTGAATTTGCTATTCCCAATACAAAAACCTTCTTACTTAAGCTTTTAATTTTAAAACAGTTTATAACAGCTTATAAACAGTGTAACTTGATAATTCTATGAAATTTTATTTTTTAGCTCCCGAAGTTATAGACAATGAAAAATACACATTTAGTCCAGATTGGTTTAGTCTTGGTTGCTTCATTTATGAAATGATTGAAGGACAAGTAAATTAATTTGTTCAATTTATTTCTTGTTTTGTAAATGATTTTATTGATTTTAACACTGAACTTTTACTTTAGGCACCTTTCCGTGCTAGAAAAGAAAAAGTAAAAAGAGAAGAAGTTGAAAGGAGGGTAAAGGAAGATAAAGAACGATATTCCACAAAATTTAATGATGATGCGAAATCCTTATGCCAAGAGGTAGGGTGTATACAAATTATTTCTGAGTACTAAGTTGGTTTTTTTGCTTGTTTCCTGAAGCATTGTTTTAAAATTTGCACTAATAAATATTTCATAAAAACAAATTAAAATGTAACTACCTAATAAACTTACGTCATTTTTTTTTGAAACATGGCTGCTTTTTACTTTAAAATTTTCAAATATTTTTAAGTTAAACTTTATAAATATGCTTATAATATACATTCAATGAATTATTATATATAACTCATTACAAACTCATTAAATAAACTTGTTTTGACAAGTTTATTTAATGAGTTTGAGAAACTGAATCTTAAAAATTGGTACTTTGTTGTTAATAAAAGTAGAATTTTTATTGATTCATTATTGTATAAAAGTTAAGTTTTAAAATATATGCTATCTGTGAAGGATTCAAATGCTATTGATGAATTAAGTTACAAAATTAAGCACGAAGAATATGCATTTCTCAAAAGATAACAGGTATTTAACAGCTTTTAGGGGTTTCACACCTATGCCAAGTGTACCTATCTGCCAAATTAAGAATGATGCAAACTAATACAAATGAATTATTCTGGCCCTTTTTGAGCTAAAACACAAATCTGACTTCCAGCAGGAAATTTCAAAAAATGAGTTCTAAATTTCTTTTTGTGAGATTGTTTCATTTTTCTTTCCAATACAGAACATTTTCTTTCAGCGAAACGTTTTCATATTTTTCACTAAATCTTGTTATTGAGACATTTATACCTCCATTGCTAGCAACAGCCTTTTTTCTTTTCTGAGTTCCTGTTCATGTGTAAAACTACTTTTTTTTTTTTTTTTTNTTACTTTTTTTTTTTTTTTTTGCACAGATTTATAAGAAAAACAAAACGTCACTTTGAGCTAATTTCAAATTACTATGGTGAAAACAAAAGTGTAAAATTGATATTGTTAAAAATTAATTTGAAATTGCAAACATTTAAGAGATTGTTCACTCAGAAAATGGCATTTTTATTTATTTAATTTTTTTTAAGAAAAAAAAGCTTATATGAAGTAATAAGGCTGATTGATTTTTTAGCAGTTTATTGCTACTGATTTTCGTTTAATTTTTGAAATCCTGATATTTTAATACAATATTATTTGTTAACATGCGAATCTCAAAACATGCATTGGAGTAACCTTGCGTAATTTTGTCTTAAATCTGTTTTTTTTTTTTTTTTTTTTTTTTTTTTTTTTTTTTGCAGTTATTGCTACGGATTTCATGGTTTTTAAAATTGCTTTCTTATTTATTTATTTATTTTCTCAGTGCAAAAATGTGATGGTGACTCATAGAATGCGAAAAAGGGAAGAATATATATGTATATATATATAATTATTTCTTCTTTTTTTTGTTGAAAATATAGGAAAATTGTATAGATAATTTTTTATGTGTTCATGAAAAAAAAAGTTTACTTTTCACCCTTTATATTTTATAAATGCTACTCTTGTATATAAAAATGATAATTTATTTAATATTTTTCATTCAATGGAACAAAAATACTATTCAGAGTAGAGAAAAAAATCATATTACAGTAGGGAACCGATTATCCGGAACGATCTGGACCATCGCTATTCCGGATAACTGATTTCTCCGGTTTTCTGAATTGAAACAAAAAGGCGTTTTTTTTATTGTTAAACCCAACAAAAAAAAATATTAGGAAATAATCTTAATAAGAAGAAAAAATGATGAAGTAATACAGTAATGATTATTTCTAAAATGATGGTATGTAAGCATCTTTCAAAAAAGAAAGAAAAATCCTATAATCTTATGAGGAAAAAAAAACAAATTTTTTAAAAATGGTGGGAAAATTTACCGAATTTCGTTCCGGTTTCTTGGTTTTCCAGTTTTCTAATTTCCGGATAACTGGTTCTGTACTGTATAAGGTTTTGAAGAAAATTCAGAGCGTCTTCTTCCAGCAATCATATGTCCGTAAAATGTGCTTATAATTATATTTTAAGTATCTGTTTCATTAAATTAATAAACATAGATTTGTTGGATAAAATTTTCCTGGGCAAAGAAAATAATTACTATTGCGCTTTCTTTTTTTTTATCTTGTTAAATTTGTTTGACTTTCAAAAGAAATGTTCCACTTACCAATGTATTTGTGACAGCCTGTTACAAAAGTTATTTTTTTTACCTACAGAACTTGCTTCTTACTTGATACAAACTGAGTTTTTCTAATAAAAAAATGTTTTTACCTGATACAAGTACGTTGTCTGATTGCAACTAGATTGGGGTTATGTGCTCGGACATAGAAGAGGGTGGCCCGATTAAAATTTGTAAAGGAGCACAAAGCATGGACAATTAAGAATTGGAAGGTCTTTTGGAGTGATTTAAGATGTATGGAAATAATGACTGACATTATATTTATCCTCCAAAGGCATCAGAATAGGTCCCCATGCCAACAGGCAACTGTGAAGCAAAGGCAGATCAGATTGATACTTCTAGAAGCTTTCCATCAGATTTAAGTTTTTCCCCTTGTATATGTCGATTGGATTATGAATCAACATGTTTATAAAAATATTTTAGAAGTTCATGTCCTACCTTATGCTTGTAAAAAATGCTTTGTGGATGTTTCAGCAGGATAATGGTCTTAAGCATACCTCCAAAATTGTGAAAAGTTTGCTTACGGCTAAAAATGATAAACTTTGAACTGGCTTAGTCAATCACCTGACCTAAAAATTTTTGTTAATTCATTGGAAGAAAAGTCAGAGCACTTCAAGGGCGGATTTCTTTCAGAATCCTCAGTCTGAATAGGCGAAAATCCCCATGTTTGCTATAGAAGGCCTCTTTTATTCCATACCCAGATATTGTGCCACAGTCTTCAAAGAAAAAGGTTAAAAGGCTATGCTATGAAGTGTCAAAAAAAAATATATATATATATATATATATCTGCATNGAAAAATATTTATATATATATATATATATATTTGGTGTTAGTTAAATTAAAATTTTAAGTCTATTATTAGTTCCTGTCCATGAAAGATGACTAATGCTTCAAATTACTATTTTACATCATTAAGAAATTTTACTTTGAGAAAAATAAGTCTCTACGTGATAATGACTATATTTGGTTCCACAATAAAAGTCCTAATTGGTATTATTTGGAAGTGGACTAATATTAATTTAATGTAAGCTGTATTTTAAGATAAATTTGCTTTTCAAATGAAGAAAAAGGTTTGGAAATCTATTATAATTTCTATATTTGGCAGCTTGTGATTCTGACCCAATCTACTTATATAACCTCCTCTTATCATTTTGTTCCTCTTACGTTGCCGGTTAAACCACATTTTTACTAATTGCAAGGTGTTCGTGTTGTTACTTTCTACAGTCATTTGTGTTTTAACTATGAGGAAAGTTCTTATTTATAGAATCTAAATTATAATTTATCCATTTTTATGCCTTTATTTGTGCTTTATTCTTGTTGTTTCGCTTTAGATAGAGTATAATATTTTAACAAATGTTGTAATATGTGTTACTATTGCTTTTAAAAATGTTACTCAAATTTGTGAATTGTGCTTGTATTGTTAGTTGCTGAAAAAAACAGTTAAAGAAAGGCTTGGTAGTAATAAAGGAAGATATGGCGCTCTAGAAGTTAAGATCCATCCATTTTTTAAAAGTATCAATTGGAAAAGATTAGAAGCTGGTATTTTACAACCTCCTTTTGTGCCTGATGTAAGTATTTCTGCCTTACTTCATATTTTGACTTTTGCTTCATATTTTTATGAAGTTAGGAATATTCCTGTTGTAGATATTTTGATGTATACTTGATGTTACTTTCTTTATTCCAGTTTATTTCATAATATCATATAGAAATGCAAAGCATTTATTTTAGAAATGATAATTTTTAGAAATGGGATTATCTACTTTTATGCGTTAATTTGGGCTGCATTGATGGTTTCTTGACAGTAGTTTGGCAAAAACTATCTGGAATTCTGTCGCTATATTCTATTCTAAAGCACTTTATTTTTTTTTATTATTATTCAGGAAACTGCAGAAAAATTTTCACTAAAAAGTGAAAAAAATAAATTTTAGGGGAAAAAAATGTCCCCTCAACTGAACTATTCAAGTTTGGAAAGAGTTAAAATTTAAAACAATCGAAACTAAAAACAGTATTAAATTCTAAATTGCATAGAAAAATTATCAAAATGTAAATTATATTAATCAGTGGAGTCAATTGTTGGATTGGAATCAATTCATCAATATTTTTTAATTAATTACTCAACAAAACCCATTGAAAAATTGTTTGCTCTGTGCCACACATCAATATTTTTTAATTAAAGTTTTAATAACACATATTTATATTAAAATTATGTTGAAAAGTTACGCTGAACATATTATTAAATGTAGTATCATATGAAATTGATGTTTTATGTTTTATTTGCATTTTTTTTTTAGTGGTTCAAAATTAATGTGTCTGATTTTAATTCTAGCCACATGCGGTATATGCTAAAGATGTTTTGGATATTGAGCAATTTTCTACAGTGAAAGGTGTTAATATAGATGCTAGTGATGATACATTTTATAGCAAGTTTAACATGGGAAGCATATCAATACCATGGCAACATGAAGTATGTTTTTGTTTTGTAGAAATTTTTCTAAGTGATTTATTTGAATTTAAAAAAATTTCAGCTCATTTGAAAATAAAAGAAATGATATCTAAGTAATCTGTATGTTATTTAAGCATTTCCATACAAAGAGTTTTTGTCTATTAATAAATGAATGTTAGTGTAATTATTTTATCAGTTTTAAATTATATTTCTTAAACAATAAATAGTGCACTAAATGGCATGTTTACAGATATGCACAATAAATTTTACCTAGTTCCTGCTAAACAATGCACCAATGGGTAATGTCATAATTTCGTATCATAAATCATACCTCTTTTATCTAAAAGTTCTGAGAGAGAGGTTTTTTTTCTAATTTGTTCAATTAATAAAAGTTTAATATTTTGTTCTGTGTGTTAAAAATTATTTGAATAATTCTATTAAGTTGTTTGTTGTAAACCATCTGACATTTTTCACTTTACTATGATATACACACAATGATAAAATAAACAAAATAAAAGTGATTGCAAGAAGTTCTTTTTCAGCCAAGTTAAGATTGAACTTGGTACGCTTTTTTTTCCATAGACCTAAATCAAAGCTACGAAAAATATTTAATCAATCGTTTAATTTGGCATAATTTACTACTGTGGTTTTGTGCAATCTGTAAATCAATTGAGGAATTATGCTGACTTCTTTTAATCTATGCCTCTAAATTTTATATTCTGATGGAAATTTCTTCTTTAGATGATTGAAACAGAATGTTATTCTGAATTAAATATTTATGGCCCTGATGGTGGTCCTAGCCCTGATTTAATGTTGGATCAGCCTCCACCTGTAGAGCCTACTGGCTGTTTTCCTTTTCGGAAAAAAACAAAAAATTGGTAAGTGATTATTCAAAAATAAGAATTTACTTCCTTTCTAAGAAACTGTACCTAAAAGTAGTGTTTATAAATTAAGAATACTGATTTAATACTTTTAAACTGGTGACAAAATGAAGTTTGCAAAAAAGTGAAATCTCAAAAACCTTAAATCTTCCAAAAAAATACATTAATTAATCGATCAACCTTTTGCTGTGTTTTTACAGCTAATATCAAAATTTAATTTTTTGAAATCTTATGAAAATTTGAAATAAAATGATAAAAACATTTATTTATTTTCCCTTGTGTAATTCTTGACTAAGTTATCCATTCTACTTAGTTTATATTACAATTATAATCTGTTTATATTACCATTAACTACTGTCTAGTGTTTCTTGAAAACAAAGAAGGGGAGAAATAAAGAGATTTTAATAAGCATTGTGCTTTTAAAAAAAGACCTCTCAATTGATCATATCTTTTATGTTCCTGAAATGTTAGTAAACCATCGGAATGTTAACTAAAATTTTCACGAACATAATAGAAAACACACTAACTTTTATGAGCGTTTGGTTTATTTAATCGTGTTATTTAATAGTTATTTAATTGGTTTATTTAATAGTGTTAGGTAAAATAACAATCATGTGTCAAATCCAAGAATCAGACATGAAAACTTAAATTGGTATGCATATTATATTCAATTTATATTTTGTTAGTATTTTAGGTTAATGTAGCATTTTTTACTGTGATAAGTAATTTAAGAAATTTTTTTTAATCATTATCTCGATAAAAAAAACGAAGAAAAATTAACATATAAGAGCTTGTCTCCAGATTTACGATACAGTTGTATTACATGCCTTGATTTTCTTAGGTTATGGATTAAAATCCGGGTTCAAGTAAAATAAATGAATAACTAATGGTTAAGAATCACTGTTTTAATCTTTTGGTATGCTTGTGCAATTTTATGTATGTTAAACAAGGTTTGAATGCTATATAAATTTTTATTGTAACAAAAATAGCCATATTTAAATGCGTTAAGCTTTTCGTTGTGTAAAATACAAGAATCAATTCAATATTACTCAAGACTAGGACTGGGCGATATTAATTTACTTTATATCTGATTTTTTTTTATTTGTAAGAGATATAATTATCTTTTAAGTCTATTACTTGAAATGCTTGTAATATTTATTTTCTCATATTTTAAATTTTTTGCTTAAAAATCTCCTTGATTTTCTTACTACGGTTGACAAGCAATTATCCAGATTGTTGGGGACCATCTCTATCCCTTATGTCTAAATTACCCAGTTTTCTGTATTGTTAAAAAATGATTCAATGCAGCTTAACTATATTCCTACTTTAATACTGAATAGAAGTGAATGGCCGTATTTTGGTAGTTTTAGTATTCTAATTAATAATTTGTATTTTCACTTCACTCTTATATTTATATAGTACAGCATAGTAATATATTTTAAATTTTCCTACCACCTCCTGTTTGCTATTTCCCTTGCATAAATCAAAGTGAAAAACGAAATAATTTGTCTCATCTGATTTCATTTACAAGATTATTTTGTTTTCTAAAATAATAAAAAGGTCAAAATTTCTTCATTCTAACCTGCAATCAATCTGGCAGAGACTGAGTTTAGAATTTCTTCCTCTGCTTCACACAGTTACACTTTTCCTGCAATTACATCATTCCATTTGACTTTCAGGCATCAAGAATCTTGATGGCATTCAGTTTGCAAACTTGTTGTTAGGGTTGCAATGGGATTTTAAGCATAAGGTTTTGGTGCATTTTGTTAAACCTTAGTTTAAATATTTTATGAAATAAAAATTAAAACACTTTTTTTAACGAACGCACCTTTCTATCTACTCAGATTCAAGGATGACTTGTTCATTCTAGTACGTAATGGCGGGAAAGCGAGCAAAGTTTTTCCCAGTTTTCTGGTAACTGGATAAAAATTTTAATACTATATTCCTACTTAATAATTGATTAAAAAATAGCTGTTCTTTAGCTATTTCTGTATTCTAATAAAAATTTATATTTCCACTTCACTTTTTTTTCATCATTATATTTACGTAGTAAAGTATGACATATTTCTTTCATTAGCTTTCCACTGTTCACTGATAAACACGACTAATGCATTTTCCCCTTATAAATAAAAAACCTTCCCCCTTTTTCCCTGGAATTTCTGCATTTTGCCTCTATCGGTCTAGTATATGGCGGGAAAACTATTCTGCATCTAACTTAAGAATAGCACTAGATAACCAATTGCATTTCGGCAGTGTTTCGTTATTGATATGTGCTGTACTCATAAGTGAACTAAGCAAGAAACTAATAAGATGACACTCAAAGTTCAAGCTTGTAGCTCTAAACTAAAAAAAAATATTAACGAGGAGTTTTTTTTAAACTTATTTGCTTTTATTCATAAAAAGGTATGGTTTTTTAAGTTTACCTTTTTTAATTTTCTGCAACTATCCACTTTACCTCATTTAATGAAAGTAATCTTCATAGTTTATGGTGTAAGCCTTAAATATTCTAAATAAGTAATGCATTCAATATTTTAATTTATGGAAGTCTGATACAAAAATATACTTTTTTAATGAATTTCTATTTTTACCTTTCAAAAAATGAACGATTGTTCATAATCTGGAAAATCTGGAATAGTTTATGTATATTTAAGCATGAATTATATGACTGCCAGCATTACAATCAAACTATTTTTCAAAATGTCAACTTATGAATTATATACTCTACTATTATTTGTTACTATTTTTTAGTAAAGTATATACTTTTAAATCATATTTTAATCATGTTTATCAGCCTGAGTCGTTACATGCCTAAAGATAAGAAATGGTTCATATGAGTAAAAAAGATAAATATTAATTAATGAAAGATTTAAATATTTTGTTTGAAAAAGGAAATTCATTATCGGCTCTAGAAAATTTATGTTTAATTACTTTCATAGTGTTAAATCTTCAGATGTTGAAAGCTGTTCACTCATATGTACTTATCTATGGTGACCTCTATTCTTACATTTAGCATTTATATTTATAAAATAATGTAATAGAAAATGCAAATCACTTTTAACCAGGTATTAAAAGTATTACAAGGAATATTAAATTACTAACAAGAATTTGAGCAAGAAAGCCAAACCTTGCTTTCTATTTTTGTAAATTATTATTTTTTTTAATATTCCATGTCAACACAACAGGTCAGATTTGAGTAAAAAAAAGATATATTCTCTTAAAATTATGAAAATTTTAAAGTTTGATAAGTGTATTATTTTGGCATTAAAACAACAGTGTGAAAAAGTAATTGATAAAATAATGTTGAATAAATAAAGCTGATGAAATCCTACTCATAATAGTTGATGCCTCAATGGAAAGCTACATTCTGAAGTATTGAAAGGTAGTATTAACTTGTACTCAAATGAGGGAGATGACGAAATTTGTACTTACATAGTTTAACTTTTTTTTTCAATTCGTATATTCAATCCATACATACTCACATAGAAAAAGGTTTTATGCCACGTCTTCCATTAGTCTCTGAAAAATAAAGTATAAATATTTTTACTAAATTTAGTCCTTTTTAGTTTAGATAGCTTAAAATTTGCCTGCACATCTTTTTAATTTTTGCCATGCTTAGAAATTTCGATCTACTCTTGGCTTTGCAATTTAGCATGGATAATTTATGTTCATGAAAAAATTCTTTTTACCCTTTATTTGGCATATTATTTTTAAGGCTGAGCTGATTCACATCCTCTATATTTATTTCTATCTTTATCCCTCATAAATGCTGGAATTTTTTTTTTTTTAAGTTTCCAATACTTTTCTGCAAATTTCAAAGAACGAATTGTCTTCATGTTTTATTTATATTCTTTTTCTGCACTTAAAAGGGCTCTGTGGAATAGTTATATAAAAATTTGGATAGGGGTAGGTTTCAAAATTAATTTTTCTCTTTTGGAACTTTCTTTCTAGGAAAATTTGTTGTTGAAAATTTAGCCATTGGAAAGAAAACTCTGTGACATCCCAAGATGGCCCGTTTACCACTTATGTAAGCTACATTGTAAATTTTTTTTTTTTTTAAATTTTGATTAGCCTCTCTTTTTGGATGTGAAAATAATGAATTTTTGCCTTTAGTCATATTCTGAATCCACAGAGCCTTTCCCTGTTTTCTATCAAAATATGACTTTTAAACAATTCTGTTTTACTATGTTTCAACTTTAATTTTAACAGTTTTTATAACTACTGAGTTATCAATTGTAGTATTTTTTCCCCATAATACACCTTAAAATGCAAATAGAATTTTCTGAATGAGAATGCCTGTAATCTATGTCTGCCTGTTTCTAATCCCTAGCACAGTCAGAATTTTACGCAACAATATTCATCCTTGACCACTATGGTTTCTGGCTCTTAGATTAATCTTAATCAGATGTACTAGTTGTGTTCCACACAATCATATCCCAATGTATTCCTAAATAATAATTTTATTATTTGGTAGTAATTTGAGCTAATTAATTGGAAGGAAAAAAAGCTGTTTTGAACACAATGTGCATAATTGCTCTCCATATCAAATTACACACTCACATTACAAAACGTTTACCTGTCTATTAATGTTTTGGACTCAGCTATGTAAAAAAAAATTATATTGTGATTTATCAGTTAAATATCACAATGTATTGATACATTGCAATATAATATACATTGGAATATTATTTACTTATAAGATACAGAAAGTAAGATTAAAATAAAAGCTACATAATAAAAAATCTTAATAAAAATAATAAACTTTTTAACTTTTAAATAAAAATTGAATTGACTTAAGACCAATTGATGATGGTAAAAAAACCAGAAGCTTTGAATTTTAATCTTGAAATGTTAAACAGCTAAAGATTTATTAGTTTTAAAAAAAATATTTTATAGAAATATTTTACTTACATGCGTTCAAAAAAAATTTTTGAAGATAAAGAAAAGAGGGGTTAAAAGAAACCACAATTCACTGTTCAGTATGCAAAAAAGAAAAAAGATTACTTTTGTTATAATGGTCAGATTTTAAGAGTATAAAGTGCTTACAAGGAGTGTATTAAGTGCTTACAAGGAGAGGATACGACTTAGGAAATTCACTTTGGACTTCAATTTAGTATATTAGTATACCTTAAGGGTAATCACCTGTTGAAATAATAAAGCACACTAGCCAGCCAATTCTGCCAACAAAAAAAAAACGCATTTGAAATAAAAGCATTCTTTATATACTAGTTAAATCTTCACTTTGATAATGGCATAGTGGTCTGCAGTAGCCGGAAACCTGCCTGACTGTGAGATGCTAAACATTAAAATATTTCGAATCATGCAGTGAGCAGTTTTTTTCTCTTACATTTTTTATTACTTTTCCGTTTTCAATCAGTACTAATTTTATTTAAGGTTTTTTAATTATTAAATATTACTTGACATTTAAATTAGTGTTTTTGTGCCTCTTTAATATCTACTTTTCTATTTACAAATAGCATTAATTTAAATATAAATTATTTTGTTTATTATATTTTTTAGTTACTAGTTATTGCTTGTTATTTAAATTACAGTAATTCATTCCATAAAAAAATATTGATTAAAATAATTTTTTTTTTCATCGCCAATTTTTTATAAATATTATTTGTATGCTCCCTGTGGCAGAATTTTTTCGGGCTTTCTGCGACATACCTATCCAATACTAATATATTTCTTCAAGATACTTTTAAAAATAACAAATATGGGTGTTACTAAAATTTAAAAAAAATTCAAATTCATCGTTCGTCAATTTCAAATAAAAATAAACTTTTCTGATAAAATAATTTTTCAATTAAATATCTAAGATGTATTTTTTATTCTAACATTATATTCTCGCCTTTTGTTGGGGGAAAACGCACTAATTATTTTCGCATTTTGTAAATCATCGTCACATTAAAAAAATTATATAAAAATCATGAAATCCGTAGCAGTAACTACCGAAAGATAAAAGATTGACGATGAAATAACGCAAATAGGACTCTTCAAAAAAGTGTTTCTAAATGCGTGTTTTTATTTCAAGATTCAGTTGTTGTACTAAATAATATCGTATTAAAAATATAAAATTTTAAAAACTACGTATTTTAAAAACTTACGCAATAGTAACAACTGCGTAAAAAAAATTCAAACGAAAATTGCTACAGAAATGAAAACCAAATTTTTTACTTCATTATTCTTTATTTTTCGTTATTTTCAAATGAGAGTAGGAAAATCTCAAGCATTTTTTTCCCACTCAGATGCGCAAGAAAGACATCTTTTGAATGTAATTCTGAAAAGAAGATAAAATCTTTTGAAAATTTCTGGAGAAAAAAAACCAAAATTTTTTACTTCCCAAGAGAAAAATCTTTCTGCGGGCTCCATAACGTTCTGCAATAACGTCACGATTCTGCCACGGGGTGTATGCTTCTAAACTTTCTAAGTAAAGAAATCTTTTTAAATATTAATAAAGATTGCTTTTCAGCTGATCAAATTAAAAAAAACTTTGTTCTTGTTAACTGTAATGTTTTATTAATTGTGCAAGATGTAAATAAGTTTTTTGTTTTTTCACTTTTTTCACAATAATTATAATCCAGATTATTGTTCAAACAACAAAATAAATACTTAAATTGCAGAAAACAATTAAAAGCACTATTTATAGATATTACTTTAACCATTATCATATTATTGAACGGTTAGATAATTACTGTAATTTAAGTATTTAGCAATATCTAATTCAAAAATAAAATTATATTTCTACTGTAAAAAAATATTAGACAAAAAAAAATTAAGAGAAAAAAATTAGTCCACTGCAGGATTCAAACCTAAAGCATCTCATTGTTAGGCAGGTTCTCTGCCACTTGACCACTGTGGTGCCAGTATCAAAAAATAAATGTATCATATTTATAAAAAATGCTTTTCTTCCGCGAGTTGGTGGGTGAGTATGTTTTATAATTTTAAAAAGGGTGAACACCCTTAAAGTAGGCTACTAATAACAAAGTTTTATCCCAAAGTTAATTTCAAGTTGTGCCCACTTTGTTAGTGCTGATTTGTTTTTAAATCAGGCACATAAACATGTTTTTTTTTGTTGTTGTTGTTGGTGGATTGGGATTTTTGATCATCAAAATATGGAGATTACAGCAATCTGGAAAATATGGTCCTGATTGTTAAGTGGAGAGTAGTCATAAGTTTGGAAATAATTTTTTTATGATATTAATTGACAAAATGTAAGATTTGAACAAAAGTTGAAAAGTTTCTATGTTATGAAATTTCTAGAAAATTTATTTTTAAACTTTCATTTCTCATGAACTATATGACTGGTTTTCTATTTTATCTTTTGAAATTACATAATTATGACAAGTGAGTTTTTACATGAAATTCTCTTTGCTAAAAAAATTTGTAATTCAGTGAACGAAATTTTCAATGTGCTTAAAACAGGGATGTGATTATTCCCCAGATTCGCGGATTTCCGCTTTCTTTCAGATTTTTCCATTTTCCCTCTAATTTCCGCGGAACTTTTTTTTTTGAACAAGTTAACATATTTTATGAGGAATTTAAATTTCTGCGGAGCGAAAGTATTGAAGTCCTCATTCCTCCCCCTGAAGTTTCTCTAAAAATCATTTCCTTGGAATAAAACTGGTTGACCTTTATACAGGGATGAGATTTTTTCGCTTTTGCCTCTCGAATTTCAGCCTTTTTATCAAAAACTCCGATTCTCTAAAAGTTTAGTTTTTTTTTATTTTTTAAATATAAATATCCCGCTTTTTTTTGTTGTTGAAAATACAGTCGTTGAAATTATTTACGATTTTCAAAGATAAACAGAAAATTCAAACTACGTCCTAGCTGCCAACTTTTCCGTATTTTTACTTATTTTAGCTATTTTCTCCGCTTTTACTCGCAGAAAATAAGATTTTCCGTATTTTTATTCGTCCGCCGGGTAGCTGATTTGATTTTTTTTTTCAGACTCAATTTTATCTAAATGTAGTCATAAATGCTATCATATTCCTTTGAATGTGAAGCTATATCATTTATGTGCTTGAGTTCTGAGTCTTACTTTTTGGGAGAATTTCATGTTCACATTAGAATAGGTTTATGTGTTATTACTCTAAAGTTTATTGTAAATTGTTTGACCTCTTCCATTTTTTTTTAAGGAAAATCCCTAACAAAATTAAAACATCAAACAGCAATGCACATCTATCTTTCTCCGAAGAACCAAATTCATCTGTATTATTGTTACCAGCATCTGGAGCTTCCAATGCTAATTACTCAATGGGCCAAGAATTGTCTTCCCCTGCTAGTTGAAAATTATAAACATTAGCACAAAAACTAAATGCCAAAAGTCATTCCTTAATGTGATCATATTAGGACGTGGTTTCAAAGGTCACTGTGCATCTCCCAAATGACATTCATGTTTGATGGTGTCTTTCATATCTGTCCTGCTGTTGGAGTTCCTGTAGCATGATCTGTAAATGTTTTAGATGTGTACAGCTGGATCTGCCCCTTCATTTTTAAACATGAAAAAAAAAACTTTCTGCATTTCATTTTATACTATATTTACAAATGCAATTCTACAATATCATCATAGTGCAGAGATTGTAATTATAATTTTGAATATTTATTGACTCATTTTAAATACTTGGACATGTACATCTGTTTGTCGTGTGTATTTGATGTAAATCATTCCGATTGAAAAGGACTTTATTACCAGAAGATGTATGTGCCATTTCTTCCCTTTAGTGTTTGTTTTGTTTTAAAAATGTGAATGAGTGTTTACTTTACACATGCTGTGAATGAAACTGTTGTACTTTTCAAGAAAAAGTTTGCTACACTTTTAATCTGTTCAACTATTTGTAAAAAAATGTTGCAACTCTTAAAAAAAATATTGCCAATTTCTAAACAATTTATTATAGTGTAATACTTCATTTCGATTTGTGTATTTTTTAAAAAAACTTCCAAAGAAAAATAGATTTAGCTATTTGCACAATAGAATATCATAGTGAAGTGTAATTTTTTGTATTACCCTTTAGTAACTTTCAAGCTGTAACATAGAACATTCTATTCTATGTATGTAATGCTCCATGGGTACGAAACTGCTTGTGATCAGGACTTATTAGTCTTAACTTTGCACTTTTTAAAATTGTATATGATTCTGGTTATCAAAGATTTGATTCTGGAATAACTCTTGATATGCAAAACTTTAATGTTTGTTTTACCTTCTAATGTAATCAAGTGTTTTCTTTACACTTTTGGGGACACACATGGGATGAGATTGATTAATTTATTCAGCAAAGATTTTATGTGTAGAAAAAAATATCTTGCTCCTTACTCGTGAACTCTGCTACAATTTTTAGCATGCCTGACGAATGCGTTTTTCTTTAATTTTAATAATTAATCTGCAATTAAATGCAACGAAAAAAAAGCTTAAAACATTTTCTCTTAAACCTGTGATAATGAACAATTTATTTGGAAATACTTATTTCAAAATTGTGCAATGTTTTTTTTCTTTTAATATTCTCTACAGATACTCGAAAATATTGCTTTTAATTTTTCCCATTTTATTTAAGCTTAACTTATTTTTCGTAAAATATTAATAATTTATTAGCAAAAATGGGAAAACATGTGTGTAAAGGAGCAAATATAATAAACTTTTCACTATATTTGACTTAAGCTGCGAGGAATGAGTTCCCGTAGTTCTGAAATATTATTTAAATGTTAGAACTTATATATTTTCTAAAAGTTGTTATATTATTCTAAAGCTTTATTAGTAAATCCAGTTGTTGACTGTCATTTAACAAGTGCTATGTAAAGGGCACCTTGTGTCATTTTTAAAACAATGATTGTATTAACGAATATTTTATATGATAAAGCAATTTGTAAAAAATTAAAGTAAATGATTTCCATTTTGATTTAAGAGTACCCTGTTTATTTTATGCTGAAATGAAGCACACATTTCAGCTCCAGTAACAAATATTTTAAAAAAATTCTCTCTACAAATAATTTAGTAGATCATATTCTGCTTGTATTTTTAATTTTGTTGTTTATATAAAGAAACTTTGGCTATAAAAAAACAAACATAGACTATGTTTCTTTTCAGTATAAATCATTCATTTTGTAAGGAATTTGTTTAGTAAAAATTCGTTTAATTCATTGGTTCATATAATTTCCCATTTCTTTGTAAATGTTAAACTTTTTTTTCCCATTAGTAAATTTCAGCTTCTGGAATGATTGAGCACAGTATGTTTTTGAAAGATATAAATTTAACTAGTTTTTATTATGTTGTACATATAAAATGTATTAGTTTGATTTTAATTGCATTTTATTCAAGAACAGAAAGTTATATTATAGGATGTCCAAAATGTACGATTAAATATCTCTAGCAATACACATTGGATCATAGAATCTAAAAATATATGGTGCAAAATATTTTCAAAGAAATGCATTTAATGATATCAAACTCTACCTACAAATCTTACCCCCGTCTAAGTTAAGGAAGGGGTAACTTCAAAATCTCAAATAGGAATCATTTTTTTTTTCTTTAGAGATTTGGATTTTTCAGAAAAAAGTTCTGCCATTTTAAAGCAGATTTTTGCATTTTAGTTTATAGGTGATGCTGCAATTGCAATCTGAAAATGGTGTGAAATTTATTTAAAATAGAGATCTTTAAAAATACATATCAGTTTTCATAATTTAAGTGGTAATGCTTTCTATTCAATTTTTAGATTTATTAATTTAAAATGATTTTGATCATCACTACTTATTCATTTATTGAACACGCATGTACACATGGTTAGCATTAGATAGTGTGTTTCAGTTCTTACAAAATAAATAGTATATTTCTGCCTACAATCGTAATCCAGTTTAGTAGGTATGTTGATATTTTGAAAAATCTATCTGATAACATGAAACTAAACTAACTCTTTCAAACTAGGCCTTACGTTCAAGAAGTTGTCCTTGTTCCAGGAGAATAGAAAAAGCGTAGAGTTCGGCACCATTAGATGGGTTTTTAAAAATATCAATTATTTTATCTAAATATCTTTAAGTTTTTTGATCTGACAAGCATTTCTCTAGATTTTTCTATTAAAAAAATTTTTTTTACCCTCATTTTGCAATTATAGAATTACTTATGAATCAAAATGAGACATCCTATGTATGTATATGCAAGTGTCAAGTTGAAAAATCCAAACCTGCTATAAAATAATGGTGGATCGTATTTAAGATATTTGACCAATTCCGTACATTTTTGACCCTTGCATACATTTTGCTACATATATTTAAAAAAAGGACCCTATTTAATTTATTGGTATAAATTTTTTCTAACTTGCATTTTAAAAGAAATTTTAATCTAATTGTACTCAAATTTGCATTTTTAAAAGCTTTTTTTAATTGATTTTACAGCTTCAAAACTTATTGCAATTAATTCACATTAAGCAACCTACTGAGGTATATACACTAGCTGTTAAGAACAGTGGTTTCTTTTAAAGACTTGAAATGCATTTCATTAACTTTTTTTTAACTTAGCATGTTTGTCAAATGCATTTTGAAATGAATGCAGTATATTTTGTTTGATCTATATGAAAATAAAAATTATTTAATAAGATTTTTAATTTAACCAGTTTTTTTTTCCTCTTAATTTTCAGTTTTTTTCCTAATAAGTTATTTTAAAACATGATATAGTCTGGTTTTTCAAATATAAAACAATATAAATATTTAGGAAATCTGGTATTTGTGTCACTATTTCATATTTTTCTTATTAAGATAAGCTGTTCACATTCAAGCTAGAGTAGTGGTTCCTAAACTTTCTAAGAGATCTTCATTGTACCCAATTCTCCAGGTTCCGTTTTCTCTTACTGCGCCAATAAAATTTTCTTAATATTTTTCTCTCAAAAGTCATTAGTTTCTCTTTGTGAGCTTTGTTAATTGGCCAGCATTAGCTGCTATATAAAGCTATTGGTCTCACTAGTGTCTTGTACAACTGTATTTTTGTTTCACAACTTAAGTATTTAGCTTTGAACTGCTCAGTCCATGATAACATCTGTTAGCCATGTTGATTGTATTTTTGATTTAAATTCTTATGCCATTATTATAATTATTTACTATTGTTCCTAAATATTTAAATTGAGCTACTTGTTCAAGCCCATATTCATTAATTTTCAGTGGTTGCATATTTGTGATTCTGTTCGTTATTACCATGAGTTTAGTTTTTTCATCATTGACTGATAATCCTCTGTATTTTGCTGCTACCTTGAGTGCACAGAAAACCTCTATTATAGCTGCTCTAGCTCTTTCCACAGCATTATCTGCTAGCAGTTGTACGGTTTTAACAAAAAATTGTGATCTGTGTTTGTATACCAGAGTCTAATTGCCTTCTCTAGTGCTATATTAAACAGATGACATGACAGGGAGTCCCACTTTTTCAGTTCCCTTTCAATATAGATGCGTCTGATACTTCTGGTCCTAATTTTACTATATTACGGATCATTCATATGAGGTTAATTTTTTAGAGATTCCCAACCCTGACATTGCCTGATACAATTTCTCTCTATTGATGCTATCATAAGCTGTTCTAAAGTCAATAACGAGATGAAAAGTATCTATGCTATATTCTCTTGTCTTCTTAAATATTTGTCTAATGCTGTGTATTTGATCTCTGCCCGTTTGAAATCCACACTGGTATTTCCCAATTACTCTGCTAGTTTAAGTAACAAGTCATTCTGCCAGGACTTTCTAATGAATAGAGTTCATTTTTCTTTTAATTTCTATAACATTATTTCATATCTGCTTGAAATTCTATCTGTTAGCTGATTTTAATGTTTAGGCTAAGCAGAGAAGGTAATTAGCAATATATAGTTTCTTTTAATTTTGATTTATATTTTTGCAACAATTTTTGAACAGATAAAATTTATGATCCGCTTGAATGCAGATTGGGAACCACTAGTTTAGTGTTTTCTGGTTATGCAATTGAAGACTGTCGGAGCTTATTTTTTTAAATTCGTTTCACGAGTAATGATTTGTTAAACAATTATATATTTCTCTTAAATGTCTTGTATCTTGTGGATTAACCAAAAATTCAAATTAATTTATATTATATACATGAACGAATTGCTATCAGAATCCAAGCAACCCGAGAGTTTAATGTAGTCAGTTAAGTGTTGCATGATTATAAAAATACATATATTTTTCACACATAATATTACACTAATATTCTGAAGAAACAGATTTTGAAATAATTTAAATTTAGCAAGTTGTGAGCTTACTTTGTTGACGTGCATCAAATTGGAAATAATCTTGTTTTTAACAGTGACATTTGAACTACTGATTGTTCTAAATATTGACAAGAAAAAAAAAATGAGGAGGAAAATAAGGAAATCAAAATATCAGAGAGCTTGTAGTTAATCTCATGACTGCTAAGAGTCTTTTAATTAGAAAATATTTCTATGAACAAATTAAATTAAAAGTTATTGTGCTTGGATAATATTAATACGAAGTTGATTAATTTGACAATCAGAAAATTTCTCAATTTGTTATTAATTCAGTTTAAAAAGTCAGCTTGAATAATTTAACATTTGTTAGAATACTGTATGAAATAACAATTACGAAAATTCATTGTAAGATAAAGTTAATATTCTGAACTAAATCAGTTACTATTTACCTGAAACTTAGTTCATCTTGATGAATAATTTTTACATTGATTGCCAATTTTTTTATGCCATAAATGTAGGTTTAAGTTCATTATCAAAGGCAATATGATTATAGAGTTCATTCTTATGCTCAATGTGGTAAATTGATAAAAACTCAAATTACTAAATACTTATTGAAATCATAAGAAGCTTTAAATAATCTTCTGCTCAAAGTGTAACATTTCTTTGTTAAATAGAATTGAAGTGGTATGCTAGCCTTTATGCTGTATATACTAATTACAAAAAATAAGCAGGCTTTGTGCTATAATTGTACAGGTTAAAATACAACCTTGTACTGCTGTTCTATACTTAGATTGTTATCTTAACTTTATTTGTTGATATTCTGTTATTTTGTTTTTATTTTTAATGAATTGTGAATGTGTCTTGTTCATGAAAATACATGTATATATAACTAATTATGATTCTCATTACAATGATGTAATATGACTGTATTAAAAAATATCAAAGATCTGTTACTAGACCAAGCATTTAAAGAATTGATGTTTTGTTTTGAAAAATACAAAAAAAAGTGCTCATTATTAGAGCTTCTTGAAATACTCTATGGGTTGTTGTTTTAAATTTATTTTACAGAAATATAAAAGTCCTCATTTTAACAAATATGATTTTTTTCTGTTTTTAAGCAACATTAAGTACAAAAACTGTGACTATATTAGTATTTAAATTTGTAAAATATGTATTGTCATTAAAAGAATTTTTAATATTTCTTTCTATACTTCTTTTGTCTAAGTCATTTTTATAAAGTATACAAATTTCATGATTCTTTGATTTAACAAAGATTCACATGTCCCCATTATTCAATGTCATAATTGTTTATGGGTTTTATATTTAATATATATTTTTTTCTTTGTATTTATAAATAAATTTTGAATCTTTTTGTAAATAGAAAAAGAATAAAAAATTTTTTTTTCAATTTTTAAAATGAAGGAAAGATATTGTTTATTATACAATTTGTTTAAAATTTTCCTATTCTTTAGATATTTTAATTGACAAATAACTTTTAAAATAACTGTATTATTTATTTTTTATTTATACATATATGTACAAAATATTTTTCTTGCCTTGCATTAGCTTCTTGAATCTATTCCTTTTGTAAATGTAACATTTTGAATTAAGTGATTTATGAAGCAATATTATAATAAAAATAACTAAATTTGCATATAATAGTAATCGTTTTTTGTGAGCATATTTAATTCTGCATTTCATATGCTTCGAAATACATTTTTAACTATTCTTATCTTAAATGTAATGCTTTGTAACTCTTATTTACGAAATTATAGGATATTACAAAAAACTATTTTAGCATTATTTCCATAGGATAACAGTTACTTATATATCTTTTTTCAACTCCTCTGCTTATTATAAGAATTAATACTTTGTATTCAAATTTGAATTTTTATTGAGCAATAGAATTGTTGGAAATCATTTAATTTTTCAATGAATCATGATTTTTCCTCAAACCATATTAGACATAATTTTTTTAAAGGTTTATTTGCAAGAAATAAATTTAGCTTTGTGTTTCTTTAAAGAATGAAGTTTATGGATTTTCCTTTATAGCTATTAATTATTAGACTTTTATGATGTTTCTATTCTACAGTCAAGACTTAGGATGAAAAAAATGTTTTTGATATTGCTTTCTGTCAATTCTAAACCTTAAAAACTGTTACATTAAAATGTTACAATGTTTTTTTTTTTTTTTTTTCAGATGAAGTGAAGATATTTTATTTTAAAAAAAAATTCTATTAATATACAAAAAGTGAAAACTGGTAGTAATAAAAATTGTTTCTGAAGTATTTGAATGCATTGGATCTATACTCAAAGTAGTTTTTCTTTACACTTGTAAAAAATATTGTTTAAAAATATTTAACTGTATTATTGCTTTTTAATCAGATAAATTTTTTACATTGCTTACAGAACAAAAATTATTGACATGTTGAATTTCTTTTTTTTTATCAGAGTATTCTGTTTTACTTATTACTTTACCAAATTTTCATACTTACATAATCTTTATCTTTATCAACAAACTTAAATAGCATTTCTTTAAGCAACAAGGGTAAAAAACTCACTCTACAAGTTGAATTTTGTAAAGCTGTGAACAAGAAATTTAAATCTGCAATGAAAATTCAGTTTGGGAACACTGAGCCTGAAATAAGGCAAACGTAAAGTTATGTAATATGTATTTTTATATCTCATATGATATGACTAAAGTTCTTCAGTATCATTGCATTAAAAATCAATTTATTAACAAATGAATTCATACAAACTTAGAAATGAATTATGTACATGCGTACAGTATATAAGAATATAAATTACAGTATCTGTCATTTGAATCCACTGAATTCATTCTCCGGTGAAATTATAAAAACTTGGTAAAAAAGTTTTTTAAAAGTAAAAAGTATGAACTATTTTACTATGCTAATAAAGAAAATAGCAAAGTAAGAAGGACAGGTTGTATACAGAAGAAGGTACAAAAATATAAATTATATTCGAAAGAATTTGATAAACAGATGTTCACACCTAATGTGAATATTGTTGTTTTACTATACTGTTGCAAGGGAAATATTGTTGACAATTAAGTCACAATCTATCATACTAATTTAAATTAGTGATTATTTTTCAATATTCTACTTAGAGCAGGCTTAATTTTAATATGGGAAAATATATTTTATTTCATGTTATAAAATATCATCCTTATATCTTATCCAATATATCAGATTTTCAGTTCTGCAGTGCGCAAAATAAAGAAAAGGACCACCCTGAATAACTTTTGATCTCGTGATCAGATCTGCACTTTCTAGAAATAATGTCTAATGTCACAGCTTAATGGTTCGAGAGGTAGATTTTAAATATGCTAATTAATTAGTGCACACCATATTTTAAGTTACGAAATCAGACACAAAAGGCACTTTTTCTGAAGAAACACACCTTTTTATTCCCGAAATGTAAATCATGTAGTCATGTTATTCCCGAAATGTAAAAATAATAATGTAGCCGCAATAGTTAGGTCAAAAGAGCAGTCCAAAGTTTGCACCCTTAATGTTAATTTTACTTATTGCATTTTTAACCATATCTTGAGAACTTTGAAACCAAATATAAAACTTTTTGCACGCAATTATAAGATTCCTTTATCCAAACATAATTAAATACAAATAATAACCTTTAGTAGATGTACATCCTCTTTAATTGTAAAAGATAACAAACCACCAAGAAACTCCAATTAACAGGTTATTCGTTAAAAACACTTAAAAGTTGTTATTAAAGAACAATTAAACTTTCGATTGTAAACATCTCATACTGCAGGTGGGCGTCACCGGGTAGAAACGGAATATCGGTACGAAGTCTGGATGCTGCACAACAACCCTTTCGAAGGCAAACTGTCATCTCCTTAAGTACTAGACATCAGCCTCTTCACTCCCTGCCTTGGCCGCCGGTTGTGCTCCTTCTCCGGTATTCACTCGTGCAGGAACTATTCCGGTTTGTCCTCCTACCTACGATCCAATACTCGATCCTTCTACCTCGGCTTTTCATGCTATCTCAGCTGTCGCAACCAACAGCCTCTGCAGTAGCCCCCTACCAGCGCTAGCGAGACTTTTCCAGCTTATTGCTGAAACTTAACTCGACGGCCTGGTCGTGTCTTAACCTCTTTTGGCAAGTCACCAGGTTCTGGGATAGTATATTCCTCTGTAGATTCGCTCATAGCTGTTGATTCGTTTTTTGGAAATATGTCCTGTTCGATCCACGTTTACCGTACTCTCTCGGCCGTGAATAAAAATCCTAAAAACCTTCTCCTCTCGACTCAGCACTTGAAACGGACCTTCGTATGGTGGAAACGAGTGCTCCGTTCTTCTAATACATAAACTATAATAATACTTATAACTAAAATAAGTTATAAATAAATATGATTAACAATAAGAAAAAAATTATCGTATTTTATTAATATATATTTGAAATGGGTTATTTTTTTAAAAAAAAATCATTGTTTTTCTTAATTTTTTAAAATTTTATTTAAAAAAATCCATTTTAAGGGGGCCCCAGGCCATGGCCTAATGGGTAATCCAGCACTGAACTGAAAAGAGGAGGAGAGGGTCAAAACCTGGAACCCCTCTTTTTCCCAGATGGCGTATTCGAGCTTTGCTATCGCGAATTCAAAAAATAATAAACATCGATACATTACACTATTATAGCCAATAAGGGATAAATAGCTCAAAACATGGCAAACCTTACACTTCACTTATGTAGTGACATTAATTTTCTTAAATTTTATTTAGGCTCACAACCTGTTAGAATTTATAAATCACAGAAAAGTCTTATAATTGGTAAAATTTTGCGTAAATGGATGGTGTTTTCAATACAAATGTAAACAATAACAATCTCGAGCTCTATACCTGCTGTAGTTCCGGTTAGAAAGTTTGCAACTGCTTACTACAGCTTATTCAGCGAGGCAATATTTTCAAACGGATAATTTTGTTTTCAATAAAAGAAGTAAATTAGATAATTTCTGAGTTCAAATCTGGCGTATTTCATAAGATATTAATATCCTTAAGTAATTCTGGTGAGTTTGAAGTGAAAATTTGTTTTAGTTATTTATAGATATATTGTTAAAAAAGGTGACTTGGTTGCTAGATGAATAACTTGCTTTTTTGGCAGTCCTGATTTGGCCTCTTTCCATTTGTTTATTACTGTTAGTTCTTGCTGATCTTACTTTAGTGTTAGCACCTTTAGCATTGTAAACACAAGTAATAAGTAATCAAATACCACGTTCGCAAGAATCTCAAAACACAATGATCACGTTGTGAGTCAAATGGCTTTAAAATACATCTGAAACAGTAACCTGGTGGTATGGAGCTTGCAGCGTTCCCTAGTGTAGAAAACACCATTCAATTGAGCAAAATTTGCAATAATAAAATTTCTTAGAATATTAAACTTTTTCACACATCGCCTCATAAGCGCAACATAAGCGAAGGGATACACCGGAAGTTTTCTAAATTTTTTTCCGGTTTCAGAAAGCTAGTTATTGTTTCGATTCAATCAACCATCCATATAATTTTTTTATTAAAAAAAAAAATTATCTGTTTGAAAATATCGCCTCACAGAATAAGCTGTAGTAAGCAGCTGTACTTTCTATCCGGAAGTAGAACAGGTTAGGAGCTCGAGATTATTGTTGTTTACTGTGGGGTGATAATTATCGACTATGTCAACTTTCATCTATCTAAAGGTACCCCAAGATTAAATCAAGCAAGCATGTCTTACATACTAATGAATTGATGCTTAATGGATGGTGTTCTCAATATTAATGTAAATAACAATCTCGAGCTTTAGACCTGCTCTACTTCTAGCTAGAAAGTATACAGCTGCTTATAGCTCGTTTAAGCTAAGAACTCCTCACGCCACAAAGTCTGAGGTCGTCGGGTGCTATGGAAACAAGAATGGCGCATTTTAGTGAGGGTATAGCTTCACTCTAGGACTCTAAGTAAGATATTCCTTTCCTCTCACCAACCCCAGCCGAAACCACTCCAAAACAGTGATAATGCACAAGAAGTCATACATCGTTACCACAGTCACAGGTCCAGACGAATGTCTGGAGGAGTTCTTATTTTAGACAAACTATACTTTAGCTTATGGATGGTGTTTTCTACACTAGGGAACGCTGCAAGCTCGGGACTGCCTAAATTTTCGGGTTACTGTTTCAGTTGTATTTTAAAGCCATTTGGCATCATTGTGTTTTGAGATTCTTGTAAACAATGTATTTGATTACTTATTACTTATGTTTACAATGCTAACAATACTTGTGCTTACAATACTAAAAGTGTTAACACTAACGTAAGATGGTGCACAGCTTGCAACACGAACAAACAGTAGTCATTTTTAANCCAATGCCCATTACCTAACGAAAAGCCTATCTCCTATGTCCAGTTAGATCTCGTTTTCATGGTTTTGAAACCATGGGTAACCATTTCCAAATGATTAACCATGTAGTGTATAGAATATAGTAACCGTATAGTTTTGTATTCATGGTTTTATAACCATGCTAGTTGTAAACATTTTCAAAACCGTAAAGGTAAACTTTACGGTTAATAGGATGGACAGACTGCTGCCGATTATTTTACCATAATTTTAGAATAAAAATTCTAACAGTGTAGTGCAAAATTCGAGACTGCTGCTTATGAAAAGATTGTCGAATTAATCTGTTTAATGTTTCATTGTGATGGAAATAATATAACACTAAACAGAACAATTCTGTCAAAGAACATAAAACTGAAAATAAGAAGACATCAAATCAGTATTCAAATGATATTTTGAAAATTGTGACTACAAATATTCATGCTTTAGAAAAAATTAATTCACAAAAATTAATTATTTAATTAACATTTATATAACAATTGATTATACTGTAATTTTATTTCATTTTTAAATGAACACCGATTTGTAAGAAATCAACAAATCCAGTAATCTACACTAAAACTATTATCTCTCTTCTAAAAATGCATTTCTTCGACCATATTACATTTTTATCCTCCCTCACTTTCTCTTGAAAATTTCCGAATTAATTATTACGACTTTTCGATAAGACAATATCAAAGATGTTGAATCAAACTGCTGTATAAAATACCGACACTTTGGGTTGGGTGCATTATCCGTAAGAGACAATTGTAGCATAAAAACCATTTATAACGTAAAATATTATACCGTAATTTTTACAGTAATGTTCATTTAATTAAAATGAATTTTTAGTGATTACTGTAAAAGTCACGATACGTCAGATTTTTGTTCCATAACATGTTACAGTAAAATTAAATTTTATAGTAGAAAATACCAGAACCCTGAGTGCCGGTACTTTTTGCTGTTATTTGATCCGGAATTTTTTACAGTGTATAAAATAAGTGCTAATAGCGTAGTATCTCCAAACATTCTAATCTCATTTTCATATCTATTTTCTTTTATTTTGTTGCCTGATTTGATATTTAACATAAAACAATTGTTTTACGTTTTAAATTTTATTTTGCTGCTGCATGGTTAAATGCATTATTTTAATAAAATTAGAAATTGCATGTAACAAGACATAATCAGTAAGATTAAATAAATCTCGTTAAAATTGATGGACATCCATTTTGAATTATTTACTCCAGAAATTCATATCCCATTGCTGTTGTTGTTGTTAATTTACGTCGCACTAGAGCTACACAATGGGCTATTGGCGACTGTCTGGGAAACATCCCTGAGGATGATCCGAAGACATGCCATCACAATTTCGATCCCCTGCAGAGGGGATATCACCCCTCTTCAGTAGCCTGACGACCTGCACGCGAAGTCGAGCACTTTACGGTAGAACAGCTTAACGAGGACCAATACCGCAGTCCCTAAGCAGACTTATCCAAGTGGTCACCCACCCGCACACTGACCGCAGCCAGTGATGTTTGACTTCGGTGATCGGCTGGGAACCGTGTCTTAACGATCAGTCCACTGTGGGACTTAAGTTATTCAGAGATGTATTGTTATAAAAGGTAACACGGTTGCTAGATTTAGAAAGAACTCTCTTTTTTAGTAGAGCTGATTTAGCCTCTTTTTACTTCGTTATTACTGTTTGCTCTTAATGCAACCCGCGCACCATCATACATTTCCTTAATCATATTGTTCGAGCAGCAAGTTTAAGTTCATTTAACGAATTATCATTAAATTTCGAAGTTGGTATGTTGTTAACATGGTTTTATAACGATTCTTTTTTTCAAACGACGATTCTTACGTCTTGAAATAACAGATCTTTAAATGACAATTCTTATAACTATTCTTCTTTTAAACACAAATAATAAATCAGGTAACAAGAAAAACTACTCAAGGGAGTCTCAAAGCACAATGATTACTTTTTGAACCAAATGATTTCAAAGCACACCAAAAACAGTAACCCAGAAGTAAGTCAAGAGCTTGCAGTGCTTCCTAGTGTAGAAAACACCACCCATAATCTTAATGGTAGTTATACCACAATACTCCCCCACCAGGATTTTATCAGGGACAGAATTCGATGAACGGATACCACTAGTTGCAGTATTTGCAAAATAGCGGGAGAGCTGCTTTAAGTTCACCCGATTTTGAGCACTTGTGGTGAGAGCTGTATTATCTTCACGGTAGTGTGGGTGGTCACTCCTGTGTTGCTATTAGCAGTCGAGTGTGTGCAGGATCCCGTTGTGTGTAAATAAGACTCAGAAGCAGCAGAGCGAGGTGGACGATGATGCAGTCACAAATAGCAAGTGAACTCTTAAATGTGTACCATTCATCGAAGTAGGCGTGTTCATATCATGTCCTGGTCACCAATGTGGAAAAAGGATCTTTCGACTATGCCAACCTTCATCTATCAAAAAGTACCCCAAGATTGAATCGAGTTAGCATGTCTTATATACTAGTGAATTCATGTTTAATAATCGTAGTGGTAGCTTCGCCACATTTACGTTTATATTGTACTTAGCAAGATCATAAAATTTGGAACAGGTATTTGGAAGTATCATGTTTTTTTATAACAGGTATAATTTAATATCAGGTACATAATACCAGTTCCAGAAAATATCAGCCGTCTCTAGTTTGTTTATTTTCGTATGTATGCAGTAAATATGTTTGTATCTGTTTGTTAAGCAGCGTTATTAGAATTTAAAATCTCTATGTTTTTTATTCTAAGTATAAATAATAAATCAAGAAACTAAAACGACGGACTCTGAGCGATAAGATGGAAAAAGACAGGTATTTAAGCGACCGTGAATTTGATTACTTGAGCAAGAGATGTTTGTATGTTGAACCTCAACAAAGGTATATAGATCTTGATACAGTTCCAGGTGATGGAAATGAATTTATTCACAAGTCTAGACTTGAAAATTCACTTTTAGATTTTAACAGGTCATGTAGAGAGGATCCTGTTGAACCTGCAGAAGTGCCAAAAATAAGTATTGCCCGGCTTTGTAAAGCTGCTTTTGAATTTGCCTATCTAGCCAATGAGTTGAAAACTAAAAAAGAATGGTTAAAGATCACTTTCCCTCAAACAGTCATTATTCCCTTATATAACGAAGCTGAAACTTGTGTTTTTTGCCTTGGAGTGCCAATATCAAAATGTATGGGAATTTATGACTTAGCTCCACTCTCGGATTCAGATGCCCATTTGCCATTGCTAAGCATTGTGCTTCACTTGACGCACGTTGAAATAAATAAACTTTTAAAATATACTCTTAAGTGGTTTAGGGTCATTGGAATGGACAAACAGATTGCCAGATGGCTGTTTGCACTTATTGCTTGCATTGAGAAACCGCTGACAAATTGGCAGGAGAAGTTTCTAATGGAGTATTTTGAGGATTTAAAGATGCGGGCACAGGTATGTGATGGTCAAGAATACATAAGAGTTCGCACTTTGATGTCGTTGATGGACAATTATTTTGTTTTGAAAACTACCAGTGAGGCTGGTGAATACTTGAACAAGATAGCTAGATTAAGGTCATAATTTTGCCCAATTCAGTCACCAGGTTTTTTAACTTGATACCAAATAACTCTTGTGGTTCTTGTCATTTTTGTGAAAAATGTTAGTGTATTCTAATTTTCAGGAAGATTTCTGTATTGTGATCCTCTACAGAATAATCTGCATGCGACAAACTAAAAAAACAATCACAGAAGAGTACCAACGAACTTGAAAAGTATGATGTTTGCTCACAAATTTACAGACCTCTGTAGGTTTTTGTAACAAAAATTTCAAATTTGGCTCATTAGCGATTGTAGTTGGTTACAATATAAAAACAATATGGTCACGATTTAGTCACAATATGGAAATATCCTCTAATTTCCTGTAAAAACTATGTTCATGTATGTGATGGAACATTTAAATTTTCCTTAAAAATAAAAACTACTAAGATAATTGTCTATGGTTCTTTACACAATGCTTAGTTTACTAACAATGTTTAGTTAGCATATTTACAATTAAGACAAATGGAAATAGGTTATATGTCATTAAACTTGCACATTATCATGCACACATGTATTGAATTATTTTACTGTAGAAGTATAAGGTTATCATTACATACAGTTAACGAGTAAAATTAATTCCCTTTTATTCTAATTGTGTCGTAATTTCTATATACTTTTAAAATAATTTTTTTTCAGGATTAGTTGATTATTTTTCAAATCTAGGTATACCTATCATTATATGTATATTATGTATAATATATTAACAAATTGTACTTCAAATTATTTTTAATGAACTATCTTTTTTTCCCTAGACTTTTAAGAAAATAAATAAAAAGTTAACACTGGGTTTGGTGAACAAAGCAAACAAAAGGGGAGGGGGGTAGAGCCTTCTAGTTTGTTAAAAAATTATAATATAGATAAGATGCATATTGGTAATAAAGAGGGTATAATGCGGAGTTTTTGTATTATTCCACAACACATACTGATTCTTTGAATGTTAAAAAAGCTAAACAAAAAAACATGGTATAGCATCTCTTTACTGGTCATTTTCCATCATTTATTACTATTCAGCTCATATATAGATAGGGGAAGAGCTGGATTTCTCTCCTATCTATATTCTTCGATAAATCGACAAAAGAAATAAGAATTGGGGACACTCTTCTAAACAAATTATTAAGTGTTGACCTGTATGGAAATACTGTAATCATTAGGATAAAGAAGTTGAAGATTAAATCAGATTATTGAAAGAGAAAAAGCTACTATAACGGAAAAAAGCCACTATAAATCAAAATTTTTAGCTATATGTAACACTATGAAATTAGATAATCCTACACCTCATCATACGCCAAGTGACCAAGCGGTTGACTGCGAGAAGAGCCCATACTTTTCCGACTTTTATAACTTGTGAAAACAATAAAAAAATATGGAAGTTAATGTCTGAAAACTGGATTATACCATGTGATTTTATGGCCAATAAAATACACGGATAACAATGTAAACTGTGTTAGACCATTATATGTTATGTGTGTTAGACGGGGCTGTATTACCCATTAGGTCAGACTGGACCATGGCCTGGGGCCCCCTTGAAATGGATTTTATGAAAATAAATTTAAAAAAATTAAGAAAAACAATGATTTTTCAATTTTTTTCAAAATGTTATGATTATTTTTTAGTTCTAATTTAATAAAATAAAGTAAATTTTAATTTATTATTATTTATTTTAATTATAAATATGCTTTTGTAAATGAAAAGATACATAAATACTTTTATTTTTGAATAAATAAAAAATATATGAGAAAAAAATTAAATCTAAGGACCCCAAAAATTTGAATGGCGTAGGGCCCCACGTACGCTTAATCCGGCCCTGGTGTTAGACCATTAGAGATTTAAATGCTTTAAATAGTGCTTAATGTGAAAAAAAATAGAAAAGAGAATGATGGCGATAAAAAATATCAAGAAATACATAAGCATGACCAAGGCCTAATACGGGTGGATTGTACTACCGCTTAAAGATACTTTAAAAAAAATCAACCTGCCAAATCGGTACTTTCATAAAAATCATAATTATCTTATCAAACTTGACACCTTCCCAGAAAGAATAAAAAATCAGCATCTGTAAATTTTTTATTTTGCAGAAATACATCTTTATCAAGATGATCAAAACACATATGAACTTAAATTTTCTTTTGAATAGGATATCGTTAAGCGATATCTTTATTTAAGTAGGGGTGTGAAACACAGCCACAACAGTGCTTGAACAGAATGAAAAAAATTGTAATTTTTCTTTTTTGAAAAGAAAAAAAAATCAAATTTTGAATTGCATATTCAAGTTATCACTTTTAAACATACTTGCACAGATTCCATCAAAAATCGGGGTGGTTTTTCGGTTGCTTTTTCAGTGATTATTGTTATGAATTTCCACATAGTTTTGAAAATCTAAATATTTTTAAAATAATATTGTTATGATATGCAAATTTTTAAATAAAGTTATTATTTTTTGGTACACTTTATTTGTGTGACTTTCATCATTAATCCAAATGACATTTCAATATTGTTTTTGGTAGTTATCGTTGGATTTCTCTGAAGTTTTTAAAATCTCAATATTTTTAACGCGCTATTATTTCGACTTGCGAGTTTGAAATCTCGCAATTTACTATTAATTTTGATATGCTTTATTTGTGCCGATTTCATTATATATCCAAGCTATTTTGCTATTTATTTTTCAACATTTATTGCTCTGCATTTCCACATGGTTTTGGAAATCCTGATATTTTTTATATATATTATCACGACACTTAAATTGCATATAGAAATGAGCACTATATTTGTGCCGATTTCATCGCAAATCAATGGAATTATTTGATACTGTTTTTTCGGTGATTATTGCTATGCTTTTCCATGTGCTTTTGAAAATCCCAATATCTTTATACAATATTTTTATGAATTTGGAGTTTCAAATTGCGCATTTTAATTATCACTTTTGACATCCTTTATTTGATTTGTACCGGTTTTTGTCAATTCTAGTTTGTCAATTGTTTTTACAGTTGTTACTATGTTTTTTCACTTGGTGTTGAAAATCCTTATATTTTTAATCCCATATTATTAAGACTTGTCATTTTCGAATAGTGGATTTTTATAACATTTTCAATGCTTGCTTTATTTGTGCAGATTTCATTGTCAATCTAAGTTATTTATTTTTCAATAATTTTTGAACAGTTTTTGCTGTTTTTTAATTGTAATACCTATATTTTTAATTTATTATATTATGACTTGCCAGTTTTGAATCACCTATTTAAATATTCAATTTTAAAAACTTGTTTTATTTGCTCTGATTTAATCATCAATCTATTGTATAATTATTTTTTTTTTTTTTTTGGCAGTTGTTGCTACTCATTTCTATATGGTTTTTTTGAAAATCCTGATATTTTTAATAAAATATTATTACAACACATAAAATTTGGACGTATGTGAAAAAACTGTTTTTTTTCTTTAAAAAAACATTATTTATAATTTTTATAGCTGAAAAACCATTTGATTTAATATTCATAAAATCACTAAACATAAATATCCCAAAGTTAAAAATATGTTTTCAACTTATTTTGAGCTATAATGTGTTTTAGTTTAAATAATTTTCGACAACCACAAAATTTTTTTCTTTAAAATATTTAAATTGCATTTCTGTTATATTCAATGAAATATTTATTTATTTTACTTTCATTGAACATTTACCATTTATTTTTAAATAAACTCTTGTATTATGTGATGTAATAAAGAAAACATTTCTTTTTTCCCATCTTAATTTTTTTAAAAGTAAATCTACTTTTTGATTCGAAAGAAATATTTTTTTAAAAAAAGTATCAGTTTGGTATTCTTCAGGTTTAAATGGGTTTTAATATTTAAACACATTTAATTTTTATCAAATACACAGGTTATCTTAAATTAAGGAAAAATTACAAAAATGGCAATTACTCTCCCAAAAATAAGCCAATCCCAATTTGAGTATGTTATCAAGTAAGAATTGCTAAGTAAAACTGCAATATGTGAATTAGTGGCACTTCAATGAAATGACGTCATCTGTATGTTTGATGGCAAGTCTTTGAATTTCGCTGTGTTTCTGAAATGAGAAATTTGAGACAGCCAATTTGTAACAATGACCTCCAGATATTATTTGTCCAATGAACTGCACTGGAGATCTATTGAAAGATTAGAGGAAAGACGAAGTCAGATAGAAGTGGCCAAATTTCTAAGTGTGAGTCCTTCTGTGGTTCATAGACTTTCTAATTGTAGGTTATTCATTTAGAAGGTTCAGCCAAGAATGGCCAAATGCTACGACAAGTGCTGATGACCAATATTTATCTTAAAAGGAATAGAACTGCAACTCTGAGTCAGCTCAGATCCTCTCTTAGTGAAGCCACTAGAAGATTGATGTGAACGTCTATTGTGCGTAGAAGGCTTCACCAATGTGGTTTGTTCGCTAGACAACCAGTCATTTCTGTGCTGCTCTCGTCATCTGATAGAAGGGAACATTTAAAGTGGGTGCATTAACATGTCCACTGGACAACTGACCAAGGAAGGACTATTCTTTTCACAATCATCCATCAAATATCTGTGAAAGAGATGCTTACTTAGGAGGCAGAGTATCTCTTTGGGGGGAAGCAGTGGACTGTCTGTCTTTCCAAGTGGAAACAAAAATGCTCACATGCGTAGAAATAACATCCTTGATGTTTTATCTGCACTCTCATGCTGGTGCTATAGCTGATGATTTCATGATACAGGATGATAATGTAACACTGAACAGGGCTCACATCGTATATGATTATTTTCACCAGCAAGCAATTCGGCGCATGCAGTGGCCAGCTTGATCATGGACTTTAATCCTATCGAGCATGTTTGGGATGCTTTAGAAAGAAGTGTAGCTGTTCTCAATCCTCCTTCTCAGACACTTGCCTTACTTGAAACTGCTCTGTAAGAACAATGGCTTGCCAACGTCAATGGACTTCCAACAGAATTGGCAGACTGCGTAACTGAAAGTGTCACTCATCACTGTATTGCTGATCATGCTCCATACTGAAAGTTCTTTTTCTATCCCAAACTGACGCATCTGATTTATTCATTTCATGCATATGCTAATTTCGGCAACACCATAATTGTCTGATTAATACTTTTTATGTTACTTTATGCATTATTATGTGCACTACAATGTGTGCCAGTTTAGTTCACAACTATTCCGCATGATGTGTTAGTTCAAAAAGATACTTTTTGAAGTGTCAATAAATTTAAACATTCATGTTTTATTCTACCATTTACAAAATTGTACAATTGTTTAGTACTACGCATATTCTCATTAAAATATTTCATTTAATGTAATTTTCTTACTTGCTAGTTTTCATTATTTCTTAGCATATATATTTTCTAAAAAATGTTATTTTAGCAGAGTGAATAACAGATTTTAAATATTATTATTATAGTTGCGAATTTTCACATTTGTTAAGCTTCATGTTTTACCTTTGTTGTAAATGTTTCATGTTTGTTGGCTTTAATGTATATTTGCATATAAATTTTTTTATTTATTCTTGCTCAACTTTATATATTAATTCTTTATTTTATTATTATTCTCTCCTTTTATTATGGTTTTAGTTTGAATTATTCAGAATTAATGAGTAATCATAGAAGGATTCTGTAAAAATAATTAGATTTAGCAATTAGACAGATTTTAAAAAAATCATCTATCACATTCATATTCACAAGATTTAATATCACATACCACGGTTCTTATTCTTGCGTTTAAAAAATCATATGCTAACGTAACATAACATTGTTCATCGTCGTCTCTAAATTTAAAAATTAATCATCTGGGACAAATTCCTAAAACGGATGAAGTTATTTACCTTAAGGTTAATACTGCCCAAAACAATAGCTTCAGTAGGACGACTATTTTCCTGAAGGAATTTGGCATGTTCAAAACTAAAAAGCAGTCTCTAAGCAAAATCATTAAATTTTTATTTAATGGCCTGAAAAAGCTATCAGATGATCAAGTAGATAAAATTATCACAATATTTGAAAATTTTGCAAATCACAGGATAACCAGTTAGACATTTTTTAAACCATTTTCTTCCTACATGGACCATTTTATTATGATTGTATGCTGGGAAATAATTTGTGTATCATTATATTTTTACTGTAGCAAAATATAATCAAGGTAAGTTTCATAAAGTAATGTAAATTTAAATTAATTATAAATGTGTGTCATAAGATGTAATTGTAAATAGTAAGTGTCACGCTAAATAAGTAGTATTTGTCATAAAAAGTTGTTAACAAGTATCTTAATAGTTTATTATTATTATTATTGAAAATAGTTCGCTCAAAATTAATGTTCTCTTTCTTTCTTTTTCTTTTCTTTCTCAGACCTGCTCTTTTAATTTATTTAAAATGAAAATATTTTAAAGTTGAAGTACATTCCTTACTAAATGTTGAATCCCATTTTGCACTAAAAGGTTTTGTTTTAATTTTAACAATTTTTAACACTATAAACTTTCTTTAAATTAAAGTATTTAACCTGCATTTATTTTATTAACTAGAATATTTTTTTTAAAATTTAGTCTTCTTTCTTAAAATCTTTTAATGCTAAAATTTATGTTTAAATGAACTGTATTATAGATTAAACCATTTTCTTCCTACATGGACCATTTTATATAATTTATGATTATATTCTGGTAAATGATTTGTATATCATTTATTTAATGTTTACTGTAACAATATAGAATCAAGATAAGTATCATAAAGTAGTGTAAATTTGAATTAATTATAAATGCGTGTCATGGGATACAATTGTAAATAGTAAGTGTCACGTTAAATAAGTATAGTATTTGTCATAAAAAGTTGTTAACAAGTATCTTAATACTTTTTTATTATTAATTAAAATAGTTCTGTCAAAATTAATGTTTTCTTTCTTTCTTTTCTTTCTTAGCCCTGCTCTTATAATTTATTTAAAATGAATTTTTTAAAGTTGAAGTATATTCCCTTCTAAATGTTGAATCTCATTTTGCACTGAAAGGTTTTGTTTTAATTTTAAAATATTTTAACCCTGTAAACTTTCCTTAAATTAAAGTATTTAACCTGCATTTATTTTATTAACTGGAATATTTTTAAAAAAAATTAAGTTCTATGAACATTAAAATCTCTTAATGTTAAAATTTATCTTTAAATGGACTTTGTATTATGCAATGAGACTAAAAAAACTGAATTTTACCATTGTTTTTATTTCAATTTATCTGAATTTTTTCTTCAGATAAATGGATTCTGGTTTTCATATTTTTTTTCTATGTAATTAGTTTTACAGTCACATTTTTGCATTTTAAACTCTTAAAAGTATTTGATGCAAACATATTATAAGGTTAACTGATAAAAAGAATTTAGTCCCTAGAATTTAGTGTTTATATAACAATTACTACCTGTTATTGCTATCAACATGTCTGTCTAAATACTTGGGCATACGGCTCTTCATTGGTCAATCTGCTGAGCATGTTGCCCTTCATTCAAAAAGGTTGTGCACCCCTACCTCACCGGATTCTAAGTTATAATATTGGCAAATAGCGATAAATACCTAAAGAAAATTACCGAATAAGAGTTCATTGCAACACTTTGTTGATCGAAACAATTTCGAGGACTCGTTAATGCAAGCTGAATTCTTCTTTGAAGCTAATAAAATAATCGAGGATGATGAAAAAGGTGCACCATTGTTGACTAGCATTGGTAAGAAAACTTTCTCAATAACTAGTTTATGGTATATAATTTGAGTAAAGACGGAATAGATTACCAAGTGAAAAATAAAATGATACAATATCTGTATTTTTTCACATTACGTTCATTTAGTTTCAAGTTGTGAAAGAAATTACAATTTTAATCGTTTGTGGGCATATACAATAACAACAATGCTCATACGATGCAGTTTTTGTATTAAAAACTTGCTAACTTTTTCAAGATTGATAAATTCTTTGCTTAATACAAAAATCTCTCTTTTTAAATTAAATGAAAAATAAGACACGCATATTTAAAACAAAAGTTAGTTAAAAAATTGCATTTTGTCAAAGATGAAATTTTTTTTATAACAAAAGTTTATATTGCTTTAGCTTCAAATGTAATTTAAAGGCAGAAAGATATTTGTATGATAGTGTATATGGTGTATATGACCCATCAAATTACTGTAAACAATTTACCATTTAAAGTTTTGCATAGATGGTGCATCAAGCACCAAGTAAAATTTTAATAAAAGGGATGCAAAAAAACTCAGAATCCGAGAAAATTAGATTTTTTTTGAGGAAAAATGAATGCAAAACTACTTAAAAAATATATGAAAAATTACACTTTTGTTAAAAAAAAATTTAATTTTTGACAAAAATTGCATTTGGTCAAAAATTACATTTTGTTAAACAAAAGTTTATATTGCTTTAGCTTCAAGTGTAATTTAAAGACAGAAAGATATTTGTATGATAGTGTATATGACCCATCAAATTACTGTAAACAATTTATCATCTTAAGTTTTGCATAGATGGTACATCAAGCGCCAAAAAAAATTGGAATAAAAGGGATGCAAAAAAGCTCACTATCCAAGAAATTTCGATTTTTTTTGGAGGAAGAAGAAAATATAAAGTTACCTGAAAAATATATGGAAAATCGCATCGATCTTTTAAATCTTTACTAATGGAGGGACATTCAAAGCATAATTAGTCCAAAACCTACCAAAGATGCATACATGTGAGATAATTATGGGATTTTTCAGTTCAACCTTAATATTTGCTTGAGATAGTACAAAACTGACGTTTCTGAAGTACAAAATAGGGGGTAGGACATGGGGATAAAATAGAAGTAATGCAAATACTACTTAAACACTATTTCTTCAGTGCTGACAGTTGGAGAAGAACTTGCGTTTTGTTAGAGTAATTTTATGAAGAAAACAATTTTGAACTTGCTTGTCATCACCAAATTTTAATTTTGAGATAAACTTTTGATTTAAAATTAGTATCAAATATAAATCTTCAACCTGAAATTTTCTAAGATTTAAGGCCACAAATTCAACAAAAATCAGGAAAAAAAAACATGTTGAGTTGGCCAAATAAAAAATTAATGACATCGAAAATACGGCTATGCAATTGTTTCTGAGCAATTGCAAAAACTGAAATACATCTTTCTGGAGAAGACTATGAGGAACTCTTGTAATTGTGCTTGACATTTATAAAATTTGTCACACCAAACAAAATATCTTTCTGATGTCGTACATCATGCTAAAGTGAACGGCTAAAGTCTTCTATTCTCTAAAAATCTTTATTTTCAGGAATTAGTTTCATAAGAGGGGTCTTAAGACATATCTGTTTTTTTTAAAAATAATTATGAAAAAATTTAGATTAATGCTCTAACTATGGTATTAGCTTCGATTAATGCCCTAAATAGGTATTACTATTATCGATTATTAGCTTAGATTAATGCTCTAAATAGGTATTACTGTTCAAAATGTAAAGTATTTATGTATAAAAAGTTTAATTTTTTACTTATGCGTAATTAAATATTGATAATCAAAGTATTGAATTCTGCGGATTATTTTTTTTACGCTAAATTTAAAGAGACAAAATCCAAGTCGATAGGACTAATAGTTTTAAAATTATCAGAGTTATAAAAGGTTTCATGTATAAAAAGTAAAATTTTTGTATCTAGTACCTATAAATATTTGTGAGACTGATATTGCTATTTCGACAAGTGAGGTATTGTCTTTTATGTATATTTTCTATAAGCTAAATTCAATAAAACGAAAGTAAGTTGATAGAAAACTAATAGCTCTGAAAATATAAAAGGTAAAAAGCTTTATGTATGAAAAAGTATAGGGGAAAAGTTATATTTTTAATGTATCAAACTGTCATAATTTCAAAACTATTGGTTCTATAGTCTTGATTTTGATCTATTCGATTCAGTATGCAGAGAAATTTCATGATATCCAATACTTTGCTTATCTATGCAGCAATGTTAGAGATTTAAATACGTACAAAGCTGTATTTCATGTATTAAAAAACTTAAATTATTTTTGAACTCTAAGTTTTATTTACTTTGTTTTCATCTCATTTGATTCAGCGGGGGAAAAAAAAACTAGATAGGAAATTATACTTTATCTGGATAGGCATTTCAAACACAAAAATATGTACAATCAAAAATTGTTCTTTTTTATACTTTATATTTACTGAATCCCTTATAAATTCGGAAGTAATACTATTGACTTAATTTTGAAATCATTAGATTCAGCATAAGAGNCAAAGAAAAACATGGGAAATAATAACTCATTTTTCTATAAAGTAAAAATTAATTTAATGTGTAATGTAGTTGCTAATTTTTAATATAACAATTTATCAAAAATAAACTTATTTATGACTTGCGAGTACAGTTAATTTATAGAATGTATTAAAAAATTGTTTTTTTTTTTCTTTTCCTCTGCATGTCTACCTTGGGGTAAGTTGAAATCTCTGTAAACATCATCAAATATTCAAAGATTTCTAATGATCATGGCGTATTAAATTAAAAAATACAATTCAGAAAATTGTTCTTATTCATTAAATTTTTTATTTAAAAAGAACTTGTCGATACTTTGTAATTTTTAAAATTGAATTCAAATAAAAATGAAAAAGTAAAGTGTAATTGTTTTGATTTCAAATTATAGATGGCAGCACCAAAACAAATTATAATATGTGCCAGAGAAAACTTTAAAAAAAATTGTTCTTAAACTTTTTCTCATTTTATTCTTAAGAATTTTTTTTTCAAATAAACTACAGGTTATTAATCGCTAATACGCATTCGATTACAATTTTATTTAAAAAAAAAATGCATTTTAGTTTTGAAAACTAAGTAGTTGATTGAAAAAAAATTGCAGTGACGATATACAGTAAAAAAAAAAAAAAAAAAAAAAATCGAGGCAAAACCCTAAATAACCTTTGTTCTAATGATTGGATTTTTATAAACGAAATTTTAATCTTAATGGTTTAAATTGCTGACCTTAAGTATGCTAATCATTAATTAAGTTTCGAAAGTAAACTAGACATAAAAATGTACTAACATACAACATATGTATATAAAAACATACCTTATATATATTATATATATATATCTATAAACATAACATATAAAATAAATAATCGTTCCTTTTTTCCGACGGATTTAGATTTCTAGGGGAGGTTTGGTCCTCCGTCCTTAGCCGCCAATATTCGTATAGTGGAATTCATCATTGTTCATTTAGGCCATTAATAAAAGTATATGGATGAAACAAAATGAAAGTCTTCAGGAAATTAATATGAGTCGTGAATATGAAAATCCAATTTATTAAGTAATATTTCTTGAAGATTATAGAGAATGGCAATCAATACGAATCATCATGACAATTACCAATTATCAAAAATAAATCCCTTGAAGGGATCAAGGAAATATAACTTCCACATTAAGAAGTTTTTGTTAACATTTTGTTACTATTGCATATCTTTTTAAACCGTTAGGATGACTGAGACAGGAGCGCCCCAAAGGGGACTCCTTGTCACCACAAATTTTGAATTCCAAGTGAATATAATTACTCCCAACGGACGTAGAAAGTATGGGTAGGAGATCCATAATTTGGCAATTTATTATAATATATCATAGCCAAAACAAAGCCAACCAGCATATCAATATGGGTTTAAAAGAATACCTTGGCGATCACGAGAAGCCAACAAATTTATGAGAATTAGCCGTTGGAAATTTAGACTAAAAAGTTATAAATAGATTTTTGTTTTCGATTGGAGGCGACAGTGAATTAATAAGTCTGCATAATAATGAAATAAAAAGTATCCGTTGCACTGATCTAAAAGAGAAGAATTTTTATGTTCGTTTTAAAAGATTAAGTCTTTGATTTATTTTAAATGTAATTCTATTAATAAAAAAAAAAGCTTAAGTAATGAAAGATATTTTAAAAGGATAGAAAATAAATATGTAATGCCAATTGTGGCATCACAACTATCAACCTAAATTTTTTTCAGGAGGGGAGGGTGTGGAGGAAACATAGGGTTTTTTCTTTTTTCTTTCTTTCTTTGTTTTCATAAATTAGTTTGTTTAATATTTTTATTGCAGTATAGATGTATTTTTTTTAATCAAAAAACTGAAAGAAGTTCACAGAAAAAGTTGCAGAAATGTTTTTAACAGTATTTTTTCTTTATGTAACATAGGAGTCAATAACTAGCATATTGGCAATGATTAAAAACTTTCGCGAGACACGACAGATGTTATAATGTATGCAGGGCATATTGGGAAGCCTGGCAAGTCTCTATTTTGATATTTTATCCTCTTAAAATTAAAAAAAATGTGTCAAAATTCTTCATTTATAGTAACTTTTTGTAAAAGATTTAGATTGATGTAGTACTTTCCAATTTCGAGAAATAATTACATAAAAATGCGATTTTCTCGGTTTCTAAGTGTATATTTAAATAATATTCTTCCCACTTCAAATATTTATTTCCCCCTTCTAATATTTACTAATTTACTAAAATTTACGTTTTTTTAAGTAACCTAAGAGCCAACATTAGTAATTGCTACTCATTCTTCTGAAACGTAAATATTTCCCACAAAGACACTCAACCTTTTAGTTTCAAAATATACAATCAGCGTAGCTTCATATAAGAACATTTTAATAATGCTTTAATTATAATGAAATAGACGATTATCTAGATATGAAAAATAATCATCTGTTACCTGAAAAAAATTAATCAAAGGAATGTAGATTGTGAGACTCAATAGCGGGAAATAAATGTGAAGTAATTTTACTCGTTGAAGAAACTTATAACAATTCAAATAAGGAAATTTTTTTCATCGCTATTTATCGTTTTTTATTTATTTATTTTTTTAAATTTTACTATGAATGTTAAGATTTATATCTGGAAACATGTAATCTCTCTCGATTGCTTTTCTTGATTGACATCTGCTCGACCTAATAAAATAAAATAAAAATAAAGATATCGTGAGCGAAAAATAAATCTTCTACAACAATGGATAAATATTCAATATTTAACACTAAACATAACATAACTGGTCAAAAAACCGGTTGTTGTTGTTGATTTACGTCTCACTAGAGCTGCACAATGGGCTATTGGCGATGGTTTGGGAAATATGCCCGAGGATGATCGGAAGACATGCTATCACAACTTTGATCCTCTGCAGAGGGGATGGCTCCCCTGTTTCGGTATCCCGACGACCCCTGCGTGAAGTCGAGCACTTCATGGTACAAAAGATTGGTTATTGTATGTAGTATAGTGTTGGTATGGTTAGTGGTAAAGCAAAAACGTTGAAAAAAAATAACATATAGGAATTTCGATAAAAACTCTCATTAAAATTTTAATACGAAATGGTCCGTTTAGTACGTCAAATTTCAATTTAGTAGTTGCATTTCAGAGGACAGTTTAACTGTTAATAATTCACTTTAACAGTCAATAATTACTTTAACTGTTAATAATTCTCGAATCTGATTTTTTATTTTATCTTACTCCCCACATTTTTTTTTCTAAGTAGCTTTCTTATAGCTAAACAAAACCTTAGCGCGATTACCCATAGAGGGCAAAGGCCTACTAGGCCCATCTCTGTTTTCTTGACCTTGGGCTCTGGGGTGCAGTAGCAGATGTTCCGGTTGGATGGTCAGCTCAACGTGGAATCCCTAGTGTTTAGTCCCCAAACATGCTTGGTACTCATTTTATTGATCCACTGAAGGGATAAAAAGGCTGAGTCAATCTTGGACCAATTCCCCCCCCCCTTAATGTCAAGTTTTATTTTTTACGTATTTCGTTATAACTCGAGAGATTTTTAAGCGAATTGAAATTTTTTGCCCCACAATTATTAAATTCAGTTGTCCAAAGATAAATCCAAGCAAAAAATATGAATTTTGAATAATTATTTTTTATTTTCTTTAATAATAGCTGAAAAATGCTTGAATGTCAAGGTATACAAATTCTAAAGAATGTAATTTTAAATGGCAAAATACAAAATTTAAGCTTTATCGGTAGAATAGGCCAGACACTATTGAACCGATTTCGCTCAAAATTTGTATTGAGCTCACTGCACATTTTACTGTGCATGTAATGCCTGCCACTTTTTAATATTTTATGTATTTGGTGCAATCCGCTCTTCTATGTCTAGTGTCAATTTTGCTGAAGTTATTTGATAATCAAGCAAAATAGTTTCAAACTCATTCTATTGGACCGAGACGAAAAATTGGACTCAACGCATTTAGAGACTATCAATACAAATTTTGAGTTCGAAACATGTTGTAAATTGTTTGTTGCTATGAAACGAAGAAAAAGAAAGAAATAATTAAAACAACACTAGAAAAATTTTAACAGTAAGAAAAAATGAGTTCAAATTTTTTTACACTATGTTGATAAGAAATCATTGTAATTAAAAATAAATTATTTTGTGAAAAAATTGAAACTAGATAACTAAGGAGGATTATAAACTAACAATACTTAAACTTTGTTTCATTGAAATTATTAAGTTCAAATTGGAACAAAGTTAAAAAAAATTCGTAAATGGTTTTAGATGTTACTTTCTTGTTTTATATGTTACTTTTTGTGTTTTTGCTTGAGTTGTTTTATTTTCGTATCAATGATTTTAGTGCTCCTGACACTATTGTATTTAAGACCTGGTAAAAATTTTTTTTATGAGGAGTTCTGATTGAAAGCATTGGAAATATGAAATTTTAAAAGGAGCATTTAATCTATTAAACTTGTTTATCAATTTGAAATTAAATATGAATAATAATATTAAAAAATACTGTAGATGGAAGGATAGTACTCCCCTTTATCGTTGAATTTTTGAGCGGATAGCCTGGTTGGTAGGGAGTTGGGCCCCCCCATGTCTAAGTGGTCGTGAGTTTGATCCCCGTGTAGTAAATGGTGACTGGTGCACATTAAATCTATCGAATCACAAAGTTCTCCACGTTCCCATAATAAATCATACCTCTGGGGGTACTGAATTGGAGATTGAATGATCTCTTGCTCAGGTCAAAATTACGATTGGTGGATGAATGAATGGGCCGGCTCTCTAAACTGGGCTAACTGGGACAAGAAATGTACCCTGCGCCTTAAATTCGCTTGATTTAACCCAGCAGGCTTGCTAGCACTGGTACGTGGCATTAGAAACAGCAGCATCGTCGATTTTTGAAGAAGTCATATTGCGCTTCTTTGAGTTCTCAGTCTTCTGAAAATAAAATTAACTAGTCAGATTCTCTAAAAACATTCTCTCATGTAAGGTGTTCCGTAATGTCCACCTTTAGCTTACATTTTTAGAATCCTTGCTAAAAATGAAGCAAAAAATGTAAATACATTGTGAGTCGCAAATAAATATTTTAAGCTTAGAAAAATACAAACATAATAGAAATCTAAGGTCTATCTGTGTTAAAACCTGCTTTATTGTCAAATGAAATAGAGAGGAGTTGACGGGCAATTATAACATACGCAAATAAGTTAGATCAGACAATCAAGCTGGTTTTATGTTTTTTTATTGTACTTTTCTTACTTCTGATGTTTGGCATTTTTTCCTGAAATAACTACTCACGATTCTAATCTGTATGCTTATTGGACTTCATTTTTTGCTGGAATTTTAAGGGTGATCGTTACGAAACACCGTGTATAGATGTATTCACGATTTTGCTTTTTATTTTGCAGGTTCTTGATAGCCTTAACTGAACATTTCAGTGATGCTCTTACTGCGTCGATTTTAAAACACAAATTTAAAGTTGTAATAGAAAATTGATTAAATAATAAAAAAAAAGTACTTTTTTTTAATATTTAATGTAAAGTGAATATAAAATATGAGTTGAATAGTTCTTGAGAAAAAAAATATAAAAAATTTTTTTTTTTTGGAAATTTAAATTCAGAAACTATTCGACTGATTTCGTTTAAATTTTTTGGTTAAAAACGCATAGTATAAAATAATGAAACAATTTGTATACCTTACAACTTCGACTATTATTAAAAAAATAATAAGTGATTAGTAATTTTTTTTTTTGCACAGAACTAACTTTGGGGAAATGAATTTTAAAATTGTGCTCAAAAATATATTCTCTTAGTTCCCGAGAAATTATAAAGTGCACATTAGTATCTAAGCATTATTTTGCTTCTAACACTATCTTTGAAAAAACGAGTTTCATAAGTGGCTTCAAAAAGCTTTTGAATTGTCCGATTAGTTTTCTAGATAAGATCAAAAAAGATACTAATTAATCAAATGTAGGCTTATCATTGTCCTGGGAAAAAAAAGAAAAAAAAAACTGGTTGTAAATTTTTAAAAATATTCGAAAACTTATCCAGTCACCAAGATAAAGCTAAGTAAGGTAGATATCATTAAGATGAGTTTCATAATATCTTTTTCGATAATTTAATACCAATTATATTTCCCAAGACGCTGGTAAGCCTAATTAAATGTTAGAGAATTTTATAGCATCTGCAATAAAAAAATGACAGTACTAAAGTAAATATACTCCTCCCCGTTTTCCAGCTTTAAGTATAAATCAATTCATTTTTGTATGTAAAATTTTATAATAAATCATTTATTATTAACTATTAATTTTTGTGAATAGTTAATATGTTGTTTCTAATGCCACTTGCCAATACCAACAAGCCTGCTTGTTGAAACCAAGTGAATTTCTTGTTTTTGAGTGGCGCCATTTATGGCCAAGAATACGACTTCAGCCACACACAAGTCACAGTCCGTTCACAGGGCGCACCCATTCCTACACCCATTCACTCGTCCACAGATTGTAACTTTGACCTTAACCAGAGAACGATCAATCTCCGATTCAGTACCCTCAGAGGTATTGATTTGTTATGAGAACATGGAGGACTTTGTGATCAGATATATTTAACGTTCACCAGTCAGCATTTACGAGGGGAGTCTTCGACTGGAGGGGATCAAATTCACGGCCACTTGGACATGGGTCCAATGCCCTACCAACAAAGCTATCCCGGTCAATAGTTAATATACTATTAAAAAATGTTAATCTCGATTCAGTTGAGTTAATATACAAGTTTCACTAAGAAATAAGATGCTATCTTAAAATATCCAATTATAAACATAATTGATTTTAATATTTTTTACTCATCTTTTCTAATTCTTTCAAATTCTATTCTTTACTAAAAATAGGAAAAAAGAACTAACATGCTAAAGTTTTTTGCACAGTTATTAATTCATTTAATTACTTTTCTATAACCTGAAGCATTTTGAACAAAAAAATTAAAATATTAAATGGATAAAAATTTTCGAATTTTTACGAACTTAATTCCTAAAATTAGTTTTCCTAGTGATGATTAGTTAAAAAAAAAGTAATAATGATGTTGAGGAAAATTATTGCAAATCTATGAACTAATTTTTAAACGTATGAGCTTTCAAAAAAGTTTGATCGAAATTAATTTTTCCTTAAAACCTAAAATGCTGTACTTATTTTTTACTAAATTATATTTTTAATGAGATCAAATATTCTTATCATTTTTCAAATCTCGAGTAATTTTCTTTTAAGAAAATGATAATAAAAAAAAACATTATTCCCCCTTTCTTCAAACGGTAAGTAATTAAAACAAGAAATATTTTTGAACAAATATTATCGGGTTGAGAAAGTTGTGTTGAAAGTTCAAATAATTAAAAACAAATAATATTTTAAATGAAAAATGATAGGTTTAAATATTTTATTCTGGCGTATGTAAAATTTCATAAAAAAAATATGATCAGGTGTATTAATTAAGCCGATAACAAGTCGATAAATTTATTTCATTAAAATTAGCTGTCGATTGAAAAGATTAAAAATTTGGAATTAAAGTGAAACTAAAAGATAAAGTAAAAAATTTAAAAGCATAGGCGTGATAGAAATTATTTTAAAAGGTAATTTTTTCTCCAGAAAATAAATTACTAATTCATACAAGTAAAAGGCCTTCAGAAGCTTAAATAATTATTTAAAACAAACTTTTTTTTAAAAAAATTGCTTTTGACTTTGATTAAAAACATGATAGAAAATTAAAAACGAACTCCCCATGCGTGCTTGTTATAATTTAAGAAGAAAATATAACATTTAAAATAAAAATTTTCTTTAGAATATTTACTTCAGTAAACTTTTTCAAATAAAAATTACGGAAACAAAATGAAATAAATTACGTTTTGTGTTGAGTCTTAAAAATATATATTCCTTTTACTAGATTTAAGTTTTTTTCCTTCATCATTATCTTTTATTTTCTTTCAATAAGATTCAAGTCATTCTAACAATTTCAGAAAGACTCATATTTTGCTTGAAGATATTTAATAAAAGATCAATAAAATGAACATCATGTAATTAATATGATTCCAGATTTAAATGTCGAAATCAATACTAGAGATGAGTTTAGATTTATTGTTGGAAGATAGAACCCTTGCGATATTCTAGCAAGTCTGACAGGCGCATTTTATAAACAGGGTGTTCGGTAATCACTGCTCTTAATATACAGGGTGATTTAGTACAATGGTTACAAACTTGGAGGGGAGGTAAGGCACATCATAAGGATTGATAATGGTACTATGTCCGGAAAAGTCATCGTACGCCTTTAGGGGTGTCTCCCCATTATAAATTGGCTTTTCATACGCATTTGAAACGGTACTGTTATTTATCTAAATTATATTAATTTCATGTTTTTTTTTTGTATCGAGTTGGGTCTGAAATAACTATTTTACGCAATTCAATAATTATCCAATAGGATATACTTTGTGCTACTTAGACTGAAGTGAAAAACAACGTTAATGAAGCACAAATGAAGTACAGAAATGGATATACTATAGTTTCGGTTTTCAAGACAAGAACTTTCCACAGATGACATTAGAAATGTAAAGAGATTATATCTTACTTTTCTAATGTGTATCTCTTTATATCTTTACTTTTCACAAATGACATTAGATAAGTAAAGAGATTTCTTTACTTTTCTTATGTCATTTGATGTTTCGACACTGAGGAAGATTGTTGTCTAAAAAACAGAAACTAGAGTATGTCTGTTTCTGTACTCAATTTGTGCTTATTCACGTTGTTTTTCCTTTTAATTCAATGGTTAGGCGACAAACGTGTCAAGCGTGCCAGGTTTCTAGACTTTGGTTAAGTCTACTATTCTAAATTATAAAGGTGTTTTTAATGTACCATAAATCGGAAAAGTTTTTCCAATTTTTATAAGACTCTTGTTCTCTCTTCTTTTAGACTTCGTCAAGGCCCTAAAAATCAAATTTTAAAAATTGCTTGAATCGCTCCGGTTTTGATTTTTTCCTCTTATGAAGAGTGCTTCAGGATTATTCATCCTTCTATTCCTGAAAATCCTTCCTTCTATAACCTGAAAGAATTCTTCTATCCCTGACTGTATTTGTTGATATACTTCGCTAATGTTTGCATTTGATTTTTCATTTGCTTGTATTATATATTACTTGTATTACTTGTAAAGAAGTTGTTAAAGAATGTTCTAAGCTAGACTTCATTCAGTTTTATAATTCATAGGTGGTTTTTGAAACTAGTAAGAAAAGCAAGGCCCTCTGTGTTGCTTAAGTCTGTAGATTGTGAAAGAACTGTATTTTGTTACGATAATATTTTTACGAAACAAAAATAAAAATTAAGTAATGTCCCGCTTTTTTTTGCTAACTTTACTTTTATAAAGTTTAATAATCCCTATGATGTTGAATATAGAAATATTTAGTAAAACGTAGCTACTCTTGTATAAAATTGCATAACTCTCGTATTTAAAAACTGCTATTAAACAAGGAAAAAATTAAGTGTATTTTTTTCTGTCCAATCTGTCCTCTAATTTTAAAAAATAAATAATTTTGCATTATTCTCATGTTTTTTTAAAAACTTTTCTATTATTTTCATGGCTAATCTTAGTATATATATATATATATATAATCTTACGAGCAAGAAGCAAAACAAAATTTTTTTTTCCACCTTGAATAATTTTTTTCAAATGATCNAAGAATTTTAAAAACTAATGTATCAGAAAACATTAATTTTCTCAATTTCTGTGTTTTGGACTTAACCGCTTTGGCTTCTGAGCGACTCAATAATCTTACGAGCAAGAAGCAAAAAAAAAAAACTTTTTTTTCCACCTTGAATAATTTTTTTCAAATGATCGGAATTCGCATACAAAGAATTTATTTCAATGGTTCAAAGGGTAGACAGCAAATATGCAAATGAATTAATACTAGCTATCAGTAAAATTATGGAATTAGACTCAAAGAAGCATAATTTTCTCTTAAGAAACATGCTTTTTTTCTTAAGCTGGTCGAAAGTTTGAACTTCCCAACTTGGATTTCCCAACTTGAGAAGATCAATTTCGAGTGTTGTAGAAGGCAAAATTGCAGTTGAAGGCAAGAAGGCAAAATTGTTCTTAATATTCCTTTAAGGGCCGTCCATAAATGATGTCACTTTTTCCCCCCAATATTTTTATCCTTCCTTTTCCCTTTCATCACAAAGTGTCACACTTCACTGTACCCCGTGCACACGTCCAGCTGTGTTAGCCATTTAAAAACAAAAGACGTGATATAAATCATATTTCAAATTTTATTTTTAAACTTTACGTTTTTCCAAAGACGTTTGTAAGCATAATAATAATCATTTGGTGTGCTCTCTTTTTTATGAAAAAGATGAAAGAAAAATGAAACAAATAATTTAAAAATATTTAATCTGCTGATTTTTAATATTTTTAGATTGCTGATGAACCAAAATTTTAACCAAATGTCACATTTTAATATTTTACAACCGTTGTTGAACAGCCTACCCACATTTTTGGGTTTATGACTACTAATGTTTAACTTCGCATCCCTGTAATTTCGAACTTAATCCAGAAGACGAGGGAACTCCTGGATCAAGTATTTGGAGAAATTTGCCTTCGTGGAGGATTTTTTGATGAAACTAACCTGCATTTGTGTTATAAGGAAAGGAAAACCACTAGAATCTCCCACGGTTAGCCTGACTTCAAGGGGACTCTAACCCATGATCCGTCTACCACTGAGGATATTTTACTTCAGCACTGTGGTCAGTGCAAGCCGGATGCGGAATTCATATCTATCAGCCATCGCTAGGATTCGAACCAGATTCGTATTATTCTCTTCTCCTTATCACAAACTGTCACAATTTCAATAACCCACACACTACCCCTAAGCGTGATATCATTTATGGGCGGCCCTTTAAGTAATTTATTATAAATTTAACTTTTAACTTGAACTAACTGATATTTAAAAAATAGACGTAAATACATCGAATGCATATTCTAGGATTTTACAAATTATAAACACTAATGATATCCGCAACCATTTCTGCTTGTTCATCAACTTACGGAATGTTAACTTAGTGTAAACATTAACAGGATTCTAAAATCGGAACGGAATCTCCCTCTTTTTCTGTCATGTTTAGACAGTGTGTGAACAGGTTTGATATTCTATGAAATTTTATTATTAGATTGCATTTAAATCAATAGGTAGTTTTACAATTCATAATTTTTTTCTATATTTTATAAATTGCGAAAGGCCGTGAGCTATTAATCGGATTAAGGAAATTAATTTCACGGCATCAATAATGTACAAGAGTTGCCATGTTTTAAATGTTATCGTCAGATTTATTTACAAATAAAATGGTAAATAGCACACGTCGTATTGTAAACAGTGCAAGTACTATAATAGCATAGAATGGAGAATTTTTTTAAGATTAAATGTTAAAGTAAATATGAAGTGGAGCTTATCTTATGAAGCTTAGTTTAAAACTTAGTTATCTCATCTTGAATTTTAGTCATTAGAGCTACCACAGCTTAGCTCTAAAAGGTTAACCATGCACATCTACATTTAAAAAAAAAAAAAAATGGAAATTTAAGGAAATATTTACCTAAGGAAGTTAAAAGATAAAGGATTAGAAGGAATTTACCAAAATTTTAAAGGGTCAATTCTGAAATTGTCAATACTTAAAAATGACAATGGAAAAAAAAAAGTCGATAAAAGTGAAACATTGGACAAAAGAAGAAAACAGCGATAAAAATAGTGTTTGGGGGTGTTAAGAAGCAGTAATGATATATGAAAGCAAAAATAAAATAAATCTTTTGGATCGATGAGAAAATAATGAGGAGACATAAAAGCAAAGTACAGAGAAATCTTAGTACCGAAGATTTCTAGGTTAAAAAAACACGAGATCAAAAAATGTGTATTATTTTTTGCGATCTTTTTTTTCGCCTTGCAGTTCCAAGTCCCATTTTCACAGAATTGTTTTTTTTTCTTCTTTTTAACTGATGTCTCGTTAGAGGAAGTTCCATTTTGCAAGTAATTCTAGTTGAAAGACAAGAAAAATGTTTGATAGAAGATCCACATGCATATTTTTTGCTGTTAAATTTTTTTTATTCACTTACCGAGCAACTTAATAATGTCTTTTTATTATCTCTATTTATAGAAACGAATTATAAAAGGCTCTAAATGAATGCCATAAAATTCTTCGAAAATAAAGTGTCCTATTTTGAATATAAATAAAGTTCTCTTTAATGAATAAGTTTAAAAATTATATAAATATGCAGTAAGTTTTGTAATGCCCAATAATTCGTACTTGCAGAATCCTTGTCAAAAGCTTAGTATAAAATATACGCAAATTAATATTTAAATATGAGGAAAATAACGAAATCGAAATCTAACGAATTACGACTGAAAAAGGCGGGACTGAAAAAATGAATACCTGTTTGATTGCATGTGGAAACAGAAAAAAAAGTAGAAAGATGATTAGTAGAAATATCTCTATTTTCTTTAGGCAATCAAAGTGGCTTTGTTTACTGGTTGTTCTCTATATCGAGTCGACATTACTATTAAACATATTTTAACTGATTGTTGACGATTTGAACATTTGACGAACAAAATGTTGGGCAACAAATGTTGGTCTTCCTAATAAATCCTTGCTTGGTGGTCCAATATATCACAATCTTATAAAGTTTATAAAAATGATAGACTATATTCCTTACTTTTTAGAATGATGATTTAGAGTAAAACTTTAAACCTAATGACTGTCGCAGTAATCATTTCTAGTTCTTGTACCAAATGACCAAACAAAATGGTTTTAATATTCTTCATCCGATTATTCTCATAGTTATCCACTAGATTTCGTCAGTTTTTGTTTCTTCTTGAAATATTTTTTGATCACAATATATTTATTCTCCTTAACTTCCTTTTCGACAAATATTCCAAAAATATAGATTAAGGGTGGTGATTACGAAACAACTTTTATCTGCTGTTCCTCATTTTCATGAAAGCCTACACTCACTGGAAATAGTCAAATGTTATGTTGAGGTTTATCATCAAAATTAAATATATGAAAAAAAATTAGGTATAAAGAGAATCTAGAAAAGTGAAACAGAAAACAATCAAATCTAAAAAAAACAATAATGGAGATAATTAAAGACAAGAAGATAATTAATTATTAGATAAAAATTATACATTAAATTAATAAGTTCTCTACATCGTGATTGATATATAATATTGATATAATCACCAAGTAATCGTATACATTAATTAGCTATTGAGTGCTCAATCACTAGAAAAAAGGGTTTCTCAAAATTGAGTTAAAATGAGTCAAAATAGCTCCAAAACAAATATAGCCGTTTTTGAAAAACAAGGAATTTAAAACTGAAAAGGTACATAAGTACATACTCATTGAGTAAAATGCATCGTCTTAAAAGTGATGTGAATGGATTAATGTGGGAGAGAGATGTTCGTTGGCTGCCGGCAGGATTCGAACCAAGGACCTCCGGAATCGTAGCAGGATGCTCTAACCCTATAAGTTTACACCATAGACAGGGGAGAGTTAAGAAGCTTTATATAGTGGCCACCGCAATGACACATTATGGCATGCATTCCATTCACTTCAAAGTTCTTAAGATATAGCGAAATAAGCAAAAAGTGAAATTAAAATTACCTATCTCCCGANTGGTCACATCATTCGGATGAACAGAGAGCGTCCGACAAACATAATCTTTTCGGCTCAGCCCATCGGATCAAGGCCCAGAGGTCGACCAAAGCTGAGATGGGCCGACTGCGTGGAAAGAGACTTTTCAGTCTTAAAAGTCTCAAACTGGAAGACAACTGCCAGGCGGAGGCAGGCCTGGAGGAAGTTGATTGAGAAGGCCAGGGCCCACCCGGGGCTGTCGTGCCATTGAGGAAGGAAGGAAGTATCTCCCGACTAAGCTATTTGGATTATATTTTCAAAATTGAAACACTTTGTACCTTTGGAAATTAGTATTTCATGATGTTTCAGTGCCGTGGCCACTATATAAAGTTTCCAAACTCTCCCTGGTTTGGAGTGTACCAACTATGGTGGTTAGAGCATCATACTACGAACCCGGCGGTCTCTGGTTTGAGTCCTGTTAGCAGCAAACGAACATCATTCCCACCACATTACTTTTGAGACTGCATTTAGCTCAAAAATGAGCACATGCTGCTTCAATTTGGAATACCTGCGGTTTTCAAGTCCGTCTATTATTTGATTCAGAGCTACTTTGACACATTTTTGTTCAATTTTCAAAAAACATTTTTTATTGTGAAAGTTTTAAGTTGAAACAATCTATTGGGTTTTAAAACGGACAAATTTTTCATTTTTCAAAAACTAATTGACTTCTTAACAAAAACTACAAATTAGGCGAGATTTCACCACCTATTCTGTAAAAAAACGTAGTTGTTACCATTTCGGTTGTTGAAATAAACTAAATCTCTTTACAGTGCATGTAAACATATATCTAATTTACTTTTTAATAGTTATAGCTTTCGTTGTGCATGTTTATTGATAACATATTTTCATGCGCATTAGAATAAATTTAATAGCTTCATTGCAAAAATATTTCATTTAAAAAGCAAGCTCATTTTTAGTAATACATTCGCACTAATTTTTTCAAACAATTGTTTTAGTAATTTTATTCAAATTTTTTTCATGATAAGAACAGTTCAGCACTTAAAAATGTATTTGTAACTAAAATATGAAACTATTGCCAATGCATTCTGAAACATAAAGTTATTACAAATGCATTCTCAAATATAAAACTGTTATAAATACATTTTTGAGTACCGAACTTTGGTTATCGTTTTAAAAATTATATTTTAAAATTATGTAAAATTTAGCTTGCCTGTGCAGCAAAAATGGTGACAACTACTTATTTTTACTATGTAGATTAAAATCATTAACAGTGTTTTTCGCTGTAAAAAGTAAAATAGAAAAAGCCAAAAGTACCTTACACTTTAGGTAATGCTATTACTTTATATACCATAATTATATATAAACTATAAATGATATCTTGCGGTTAAAAATTATCTGGGCTTTAGAGCGGGCAAATAGCTAAAATATATATTTTTTAAAGTTATTAAATATTTTCAGCAATTAGGTGACGTTTTCCTACCTGATAAAAATTATCAAAATCAATGAATAATTCTCTATTTTTGCAAATTTTAATGAGCCCAGATAATCATACAAATGCAGCCTTGGATAAAATTTTTAAATATTAACAAATACATCACAAACACTTTTCATTTTCACAAAACTGTGGGTTGTCCTCATTTACGTTTTGCGCTATTTTCATCATTAGCATAAGCAACGCTGGCTAAAGATAGGCTATACTTGACTTATTCCAATTTGTAAATTTATATTGGTCAGTTGAGAAAGTAATTTCATTTTTTCTGAACAGATTATTATTTTCACAGTCAGACAATTTCACACTTAAGTCCCATAGTCATCATATATTTTGGCAGCTATTAAAGCAAAGCTTGCTTGCGAAGAAGTTCTACTGATTCTACGCATTAGTTTTTGGTTAGCGCCCTTGCAAATGCTAAAAAGTTAAAAGCAGGATTTTTGGCATATTTTGCATTATTATCGAAAAGGGATAAAAAAATGTTCAAGCGAGAAAAAAATTATCCGCTGTATTTTCAGTACGCAAGTGCTGAAACTGGTTTGCAAAATTTCCATTAAGGTACACAAAGATGCATCACGCCAGTTAAAGCTTATGAAGACACGATAAAGGAATTAATGCAAATGGTGAATAACAACTCGTGAGATCACTGAGATATTAAATTAATCGAAATCGACCGTTCACGATCATTTGAAAGGCCTAAGGGTTTCATCAGAAAACTCGACATATTGATTCTTCATGTTCTTACGGAAAGAAATTTGCGATGTCATGTTGACGTCTGTGATTTGCTTCTCAAAACGTCAAGAAAATTACTCATTTTTGAAGCGCATCATCACTGCGAACAAGAAATGCGTTGCATTTTCGGTCTACAAAATATTTTAGACGATAAAATCCTTACTTCAAATAAGAGGGTTTTAAAAATCACTTGGATCAGTTTTTTACCAGAGCCGACCGGCCTGTGTGGGGGGTAGGGAACTGCTCTTGCATCAGAAAGGTTCTGGGTTCGAATCCCGGGCAAGGCATGGATGTTCTTTCCTTCTCTGTACTATCTGTCCCTACTGTGGGAGCAATGTTGGCCCACCTAATGTGGTGCCCCTGAAAGAGACGCCAACGAAACTGCCCTGTAAATGCCTGAATTGACGAAAAATGTTCACACAGGTGGGCAATGGAAAAAAAAAAAGAGTTTTTTACCAGAATAGCAAAAATTTTATACGCATAGTCATGCTATTGCCAGAAAAATGCAAAAGACATTGAACCATGATGGACAATATATGATTTAATAAAATACTTATTAACTGTAAGAAAATCACCTTTCATTTTCATAAAAAAAGCCGAACAACCCAATAGTATTCACGATTTCATTTCCTTTTGTAAGCATCTTATCATTTTTGTATAGTATTATGTACTTATCTCGCGTAATTATATTGTAATGCCATATTTAGCTGATTTTATTCACCTTTGAAAGCTTTGGTGTATGATCGCCACCATTTTTGGTGTTGAAAATACATTAAGTCGAAAACTGTTATCGTGCAAAAAATTATATAAAATTTATAAAATAAGAATTGTTTGTAAGAATCTCGCGCAATTATATTGTAATGCCATTTTTAGCTGATTTTATTCACCTTTGAAAGTTTTGGTGTATGATCGCCACCATTTTTGGTGCCATATTTAGCTGATTTTATTCACCTTTGAAGGCTTTTGTGCACTGCAAAAAGTTTTGGTGTATAGTTGCCAAAATTAACTAAAATATTTTAAACACATCAAGTAGTTTAATTTTTTATTTACTTTTTAACTTATAGTTTTATTTATTTATTAATTTTTTTAATTTAAGTTAATGGTTATTAAGTTTTTTTAATTAAGTTAAGTTTAAATTAAGTTAATTTAATGGCTTCATTGCAAAAAAATTTCGTTTAAAAAACAAAAATTTTAGTTATATATTTACACTAATTCTTACAAACAATTCTTATTTTATAAATTTTATGTAATTTTTTGCACGTTAACAGTTTTCGACTTAATGTATTTTCAACACCAAAAATGGTGGCGACCATACACCAAAACTTTTTTGAAGTGTGTCATTTTATCAATTCCATGTATTTTATGAAAATATAAGTGTAATATGTATTTAACCTTTTGATCTGTTTTAACTCCTTGACACAGATGGGACAACATTGTCCCTTTAATATATTTTTTTCTGAGGCTCTAAATATAAGCAAAAATATATTTCGAAATTTTTTAAATATATAAAACAGTCTAATAGTTTCTAAAAAAATCTGTTAGATAATCGGAATTATGCATTTGTATTAAAATATGAAATCCATAAAAAGTAGTTTGAAATTCTTCTTCATTCATATTTAAATTTTATCAATAACTGATTTTGTAAATTAAAGACATTTTAATGATGAATAACTGTTTCTTTTAGATCAAAATTACTGAAAATAAGTACAAATTTTAAAAATTATTGTTTGAATGTGATCCATGTTTGGAAGGTTTTATCTTTAACGCAGAAAAAGACACCGATGTTTCATGTTGTATTTTATAACCATAAATTATTAATGTGCTAAATATAACATTTTTCGCTTATTTTGACCTAAATTAATACAAAATAATGAGAAAAATATTAATAATATGTTTAATAATAATTTTACGTTTAAAGGTTATTGTGTAGCACAGCATATCCTCCTTAGGACCTTGAGCCTTTAAAAATTACAATAAATTCAATTGCGAATTTTGAATTTTTTTTAAATTAATTAAAATTTTATAAATATTTTTAATTGCTTGTTAATAAAGAGGTCTAAGACTTTTGCTTTATTATGAAGAAAATCTTATATTTTGATTTTTCTTTTAACAGAGTTTTCTTGGAAAAAATATCGAGCTGAAAGATCAAGAAAATAAATTTTTTTCAATTTTTTTAAACATTCAGTGCTTTTTTTTTATTTGGCAATACAAGTTGTTGAGGAGTAAGTAAAGTTCCGGATTTCTAATTAATGTTCCTACCCTTAGGTATATTGGTAAGGAGGTCTTGCATTTCTAACAACTGAATATGAAAGAGTGTCTTTGTTAGATTCTTCAATAAAATCAAGTAGCTTGAGCGGAACTTCTAATGACGTAGGAATCTTTTGTTCCTCTAAACTAAAGTATCGAGATAATTAATTACAAAGCTTACTTTCGAAATAACAAAAAGGTTCAGTTTTTCAACTATTCGGATGAATTCATTAGAAGACTTTTGCTCATTTTGTATCCAACAGCTGAAAGGATTTCTTATTCCCTATTGTATCCAATATATCTCCGATCGCTGGTGGTAATTAAAAAAAAAATAAGATGCGTTCGTAATGTTTCAAAATACGTTGTTTTCATTTAGAATTTTGAATAAATTGATTTAAAAGCACGTTTCTAATATGATGCTGGAATTTTAAGTAAGGGAAATAGCTAGGTAGTCAAAAAATTACCAACGAGTTGAAAAACTAATTAAAGAAAATTGAAAAAAGATAGGTACAGCGTGTTGTGTTTTGCTTGAAAAATCTGGTAATTTTTCTCTCCAAGTTTTAGAAAAATTTATGAATGTAATCGACAGATGGCGTTGATAACTGGAAAAAACCATTGTTTCCAGTCAGCAGCTCAATCTGTTGATTACATTAATACATATCAGATTATTCCAATTAAAATATTTGCCGGGATGTCGGATTATTTTGCTGTCAGACTGCGACGCGATGACGCGCAACGAAAATGTTTTTTTTTAAAATTTTTTTTTCTTAATTTTCTCAACATAATTTTATAAATTTGCATAAGCGCCATTTGTTGACGAATAAATAAACTAATTTTGAGGCATAGACGTAAAAGATACCGATGATTTCAAACTAAAGGAAAGACAGAAGTAGAAATGTATAATTTACTACTTTTTCTAATGAGGTGGTTATCACTTCGTTTCAAAATTACAAAGAACTTCAGCAGTTGGTGGCGCTAACTTGAATAATTGTAAAAACGTATTAAACATAAATATTTGCAGGAGCGACTTCTGTCTTCAGGCTGTGCTATGTTGTTAATGCACACAGGGAGTGGATAACAGGAAGCAACTTCAGTGCCACCTTCAAAGTAAAAAATTTCGAATGAGCTACTTTATTTTCAAATAAAGTTCGCAATTAAAAGTGTATAAACTTTTATATTGTCAAAAGTTATAAAAAACTAGTATGAAACCAGAAATTTAAAACATTTTTTTGTTAAGTTTAGAGGAAACAAATTTATATTTCATTAATAAATTCACAGTTAAATTACAATAGAAATTAAATTATTATAAAATAATTAGGTAAACTTTTTTTACTATGAGCAAGAAAATTTATTGTCAATAACAGAGAATAACTTTTTACAGCTAATTTTTTCCCTTCTAAATTAAACAATAATTTTACAAGGATGAAGCTTGTGGACTAATTAAACAAATCTCAACACGGATGAAATTTCAATTTTCCCCAATTATTCGGTATTCTGTAATAAAGCAGAAGTTAAAAGCAGCAAAAGGTTTTATTTATTTATTTTTATAATCTACATTGAACAGTCGACCGAATTTTGTGTTTACGACTACTAATGTTTAACTCCGTAGCCTTGTAATTTTGAACCAAAGCCAGAAGACAAGGAAACTCCTGGATCAAGTATTGTCAAAAATTTGCCTTCTTAGAGGACTTTTTGATGATCTGTGCGATCTGTTCTTGAATTTTGCTACTAATTTTAAAATGATTGAGAATAAGCCTAAGCAAAGCGCAGCAAACAGAACATTTTTATTTCCTTTCGTTTTTCTTTAATCAATTTTTAAAATTTTCTGTCACCTTTAAAGAAAATAGAAATAATAAAAAAAACGTTAGTTTTTTACGTTAGTTTTAGAAAACAGAATTTTAGTGCATATGTTAATGTTATACATTCGCTTTATTTAATTCCCCTTGCGAAAACACAGTAAAATCCTATAATAGTGAGAAAGAATAGTAACAGGAAAGATCTATCATAATGAGCGTCCTATTATTGGTGCATACAATACTTTAATGGTGAGTAATAAAAAAATAAGAAAAAGATGGTCAACTTATCCAAAAACGAAGAAAGGGGCTATTGTTTGATTTATGCTACTTATTGTTTCTTTTCATGATTTATCTATATACAATTTTTGAACAAATTGAACTATAAGAATGTTATTAAATTCTTTGCATAGGAATGAAATTTCCAAGAACAGTCGAGTACTAATTTATATAACAATTCAATAAAATAATTTTCCAGAAGCTTAGAAAAGGCTTATTAAATTCGAATTTTACTCGTAGTAAAAAGGATTTTATCAAGGCTTTTTAACATTAAATCAACTAGTTATTAAGAATATCGTCGTTGAACCTGGGATCTCGCTAAATCAGGGCTTGAAATAAACGAGCTCATCCTGCTATTTTTCATAAGAAATGTTGGTACAATTGTCTGTAGATTTAGAGCGTCATTAATTAATGAAATTTAAATAGCGTAACTCTTACGTGAGTGTACTCTAAACGGTATATAAACTTTTCTAAAAGCTTGTAACTGTCTACATTTGAGAGATCGCATCCTATTTTCATGTCGGGGACAAAATGTCCGCTTTGTTAAGGAACATTTATCAATGGCGACAGAAATTTAACTCGAGCTACTTGTGTTTCGTACTCCCTGGAGAACAGTAAACCTCTGCTTAATGGTTTTAATGTTCGTTTACTTTGAAGTGGGTAGACTAACCAGAAAGTATGAGACGATTTCGTTGCTTCTTTGCTGGGACAGAATGATTGTTAATGGATTTGAAAGAATAAAAGCGATAATTATGTAATGGAACGTTTCTTCAAATAAAATAAACAAATTACAAGATCAATTAAATGATATATTTTGTTTAATATCTATTTATATGTAGGGTTTTTAGTAACAGCCGCTCTTAATCTGATTTATAAAAATCTTGTCACATATCGTGTGAAAAAAAGCATAGACATTAGGGATTACGAGTAAAAAAACGCTATTGAAATACAATGAATTACTATTTGAGATATAGAGGGTCAAAAAACATCAAAACTTGTTTGATTGCGGAAAGAAACAAAGGAGCTAAAAAATGATAATTGTAAATTCATACAATTTTTACCAAGCCAATAAACTAGTTTTGATGTTTTCATCTAACTTTCTTCGCAAGTTATTTGACTAATTTCGATGTTGTTTTTGTTCCTTCTTCTCTTTGATATTAATTTATGAACCCTAATACGTATATTCATTTCATTTCTTTTTTTTATTTGCGTCAGATGGCATTTGTTTTATTTTAAAGATGGCCCATGTAGACAAATTTTAGGAGACGCTAACCTAAATCATTGAAATCAGCTCACATGGAACAAAATGTTTCATGTTAAAAATGTGCACGTGATTCTCGTTTTTATTTCAACTTCATTCAAAAAAAAAAATTAAAAATTAATCTAAAGATTAAACTTTAAATATATAACTTTAGCAGCGATTAGGGAATCAATTATTTTATGATAATTTAGAGTAAGGTTGCTTTAATTGCAATGCTCCTAAATCATACAACCTTTAATTTCTAAAGAAACATTGTATACAGAATGCTCTAGTGGATATATTAGAAGGCGTTTTTCACATGGGGATCAATGCAAAAGAAACAAGTCACTGTGTATGTGCTTAAAACTTTTATTTTAATTAATTCTTTTTTCAAGTTTCCTTTTCAAGGTAATTTTTGAACAACTCTTGCAAGGATACAGCAGAACTAATTTACAGATTATTAAATGCATCACATAATTGTTAAGCAATTTACTATGTTATATTCTATCAGTTTCTTTGCTAGCTGACTAATGTTTGAGGCTCTGAATAGCGCTTTGCTTAAAACGGTAAGTAGTTGCCTAAATCGTACTTCGTGTACAGTCTTTAATCGCCCCGGTACGATTTAGGAGCAATGTATCAAGTTCAAGCACTAAACAGATCAATGTTAAAGTCAATGTTATTGTACTACATCCAAACAGTCAAAAAGTTGCTCAGAACTATTTCTAGACTAATTTTCATCCAATTCAGCATTTCTCATTTCGTAAATGAGATTACAACACTGACACAATTGAGAATTCCATTTGAAAGTACTAAGGTAAGGACTATTCTGGTGTATAAATTTCAAATTAAATTCTTTTTTTAACTGCAGAAAATCTCAATCTATATGAGAATCAATCACAAAGAAATAAAACTATTTCAATAAATTCAATGAAATTGAATATCCTTAGACTGCGATTTATTTTCCATATTTAATAAAAATTATAGAAAACATTTAAGTGATAGTCCTTCCGGTTAAACAAGTAGTGATCTAGTAATTACCGGCTAGGAATGCTATTTCCTTCGATGTGTCTCCATACATTATGCGTTGAAGGCTTCAACTCAGCCAATTTCTAAAATCTAAGAAGAAAATTGGTAATACACTGCTGGACAATTGCTAAGGACGGATAACATTATCATCCATAGCAACCACATAATGAAAGGAAGCAAAATGTGGAAAATTAGAATAAGTGTGGGNATTACAACACTGCAACAATTGAGAATTCCATTTGAAAGTACTAAGGTAAGGACTATTCTGGTGTATAAATTTCAAATTAAATTCTTTTTTTTTAACAGCAGAAAATCTCAATCTATATGAGAATCAATCACAAAGAAACAAAACTATTTCAATAAATTCAATGAAATTCAATATCCTTATACTGCGATTTATTTTCCATATTTAATAAAAATTATAGAAAACATTTTAGTGATAGTCCTTCTGGTTAAACAAGTAGTGATCTAGTAATTACCGGTTAGGAATGCTATTTCCTTCAATCTGTCACCATACATTATATGTTGAAGGCTTCAATTTAGTCATTTTCTAAAATCTAAGAAGAAAGTTGGTAACATTTGCCAAAAAGGCAAGTAGACGAAACAACAAACGGAACGTGCAACATACATGCATGCACACGAAATTAACTAGTAACAACAAGAAAAAAGGATTAACAAGATGGACAACTGGCTGGACAAGTTGTTAACAATATATTGGTCCATCCATTTTTACTTGTCGTAATTTTATATTTTTTCACATGCCTCTCTCATTCCTGCTGTATTTCAACACTGAAGAAGGTGCTTCATTTTAGTACCGAAACGATCGTATATCTTTTCATATGACAATATTTGTCATTTTTCACGTTGTTTTAGCTTCATAAACAACAAAAAATATATTTGGCCAATTTAGTTACTTTGAAATTATTCCGAACTAAGTTTATATGAGCACCTTTAAACTAAACGATCATATATCCACTTTATATGAGATTATTTGTCATTTTTCATACTGTTTTAACTTTATTTATAAGCAACGTGAGCTATATTTGACTAATTTAGTTATTTTGAAACTAATCCGAACTAAGTTTACTTTAACACCCTTGAACTAAACGATTGTATATCTTTTTATATAACATTGTCATTTTTTAAGCTGTTTTAAATTTACTTATAAACAACAAAAGTTATATTTGACTAATTTAGCTAAACTTAGTAACTTATATTTGACTAATTTAGGTAAACTTAGTTCGGAATGGTTTCAAAAGAAACCATTCCGAACCAAGTTTACCTGAACACTTTTGTACTAAATCCCATTGAAATTTGAAATGGTAAGATAAGATCCGCTGCCCACCATGTGAAAAAAAACGATTTTTTTATCACGAAATAACTATGGAACTAAAAACAATTAAATTTATTTTTGAATTAATGTTAATGATTAAAATAGCAAGCAAATATTATTTTATTTATCGTAAAGGAAACATCTTGGGTTAATTGATGCATTGGAATACATAAGAGTCTTCAGAAAAATTTTGTTGCAATTTTTTTAATGACTTTATCGTAGAAAGATACAAGCAGTCCTGGGAATTCAGTAAGTGCATTTCCGGATTTCGAATTAATGCTTCTTCATTTAGAAATAATGTGGTCTTAGATTTCTAAGAACTGAATCTGCATCTTCAGGGATTGTCTTTGTTGAATTCATTGTCAATGAAATGTTATTTCTCCAGAAATTCTAATGACGCAGCATTCTTTTGTTTATTTGATCCTAAATATTGAGATAATTGATTACAAGAGCCTCGTTTTAAAATAGCTAAAACAAAATGGCTAATTATTTTTTATTTAGCAAATGTAATAAAACAGACAAAATTTTCTCTATAGTATTTTTCGAGTGTTTGTAGCAAATCAGAAACGTCAGTTGTTCTTTGCTTAAAATTTTGATTAAATTGATTTTAATACTTATTCAAAGAATATTTAAATTTAGTAAAGAGCATTTTTTATATGCCTTAAAAATTTATAACATATAATCAGTGAAAAGTTAGATTTTTAAAAGGAAAGAAAATTAGTTTTTTAAAAGTGAAAGAGAATTAGTTTTTTAAAATTTAATTTTTAATTAGATTTTAAAATTTCCTTTTTAATTAGATTTTAAGAAACTTATTTTCTTTAATAACATATTTAACAATGTTTATTTTTTGGCTAACAAATCTATCGCAAAAGTTATGAATCCTTTATTTAGTATGCGTAAGTTTACGAAATGCTGTGATGTTGTATTTTTATGTGTTATTTTTGGAAAAGAATAGCCTTTTTTTATTTTGAAATAAGATTAAAATTAATTTAAACATAGTTTGCATTTTTAGAGCTTTTTCTGTAATATAATTTCAACCGAGGAGCAACTTTTCCATCAACTTATTGTATTTGTTAGGAGTACTAACTACAGTCGGAAATTCATTAAGAAAAAACTGCTGAATCTAGTCAAGCGTTAAACAGCTAAAATCTGTCAAGAACAAAGTAGCTGAGCTTATTGCTTGACTAAAAACTTCATTCGCTTTAAAAACACACGAATCAGAAATAACAATTGACATGACCAAAGAGCTCAAAAATAGATGTCCTTTTTCAAGACTTGCCTATTGACAGTCGTAAATGAGAAGAAGCAAAAGTAGTTTAAAATATGCCAGCGAAATTGCCAACAAAAAAGGGAATAATAAAGATGAGAAACAAAACTAGAAAAACCACAGTAGGAGAGAGAGGAAAAAAAAAGATGAAAAACAGAACAGGAAAAACCACAGCGGTCGAGAGAGGCAAATCAGGGTAAAATGCATTTCCACGCGCTATTGAGAGGGGCGAGGAACTATCTGAGCTTAGTTTAAAATATAATAGCTAAAATTTGTCTGGAACAAAACTGCTGATCTCAGTTAAGAATATGAAAAATGCAATTTGTCAAGAGTATAAGAGCTGATATCTATAATAATATGAATATAGTAGCTAAAATTTGACAAACTTAGCTTAGTTAAATTAATATAAACTAAAAAATTAATAGTAATAATAATCTTCCCTGCAGTGAAACTGGATAGCTTTTTTCCAATGCCCACGTGGGAATGACCTTTTGTCAATACAGGCACCTGAAAGGCAGATTTGTTGGCCACTCTTTCAGGGGCACCATATTAGGTAGGTCAACGTTGTTCAGATAGTGAAAGGACATATCGTACAGAGAATGAAAGAACATCTATGACTTGCTTGGGATTCGAACCCAAAACCTTTCTGATGCAAGGTCAGTTCCCTACACGGACCGATTGGCTGAAACTAAACAGTTTATAATTACTTTTTTATTTATTAAATTTGCAATAATGAAATATTTCAAATATATGAACTACATTAATTTATTAATAAATATTAACTGATTAAAAACTATGTTCACTCCAAAAATATCTGAATAGGAAATAACTGTCGACATGTTTCAAGCACTCAAAAACAAGTCATTTTCAAGACTCACCAATTGTGAATGAGTCTTGAAGAAGCAAATCTTGAAAGTAGCAAGTCTTGAAAATGAGCACCGATTCTTGAGCGCTTGAAACATATGTCGAATGTTATTTCCTGTTCATATGTTTTTGAAGCGAATGAAGTTTTCAATCAGGTAATGTTTTACCGCTTCAGATTCTTGGGATTATTTACTTAATACCAATAAACATAATTGGCAAAATATATTTATTTAAAATGATTGCTACTTAACGCTCTAGTTTTTAATTTAAAGATATTAGCTAATTTATTTTAAATTAAGAATTCATTTTTTTAAACTATGATAGAGATGTAAGAAAAATATATGTAATTACATTATTTACTCAACGCTTATAGAAAAACAATGGTAGTAAACTCTGCCTAAAAAAGGAAAATTAACAAATTTTCAGTTTTAAAACTGCCTTTTAAGTTCTATTCACTAAGGACTCGCACATTCTTCATTACTGTCGATTTTTTTCTTCATCTTTTAGAGAATTTTTATTTTTAAGTTACGGAAAAGAGGGTAAGTGATGGCCAAAATAGAGAAAAAATTGGAAAAGAGAGGAAAAAAGATCAAGTTGAAGTAGCAAAAGAAAGTTATTATTGATGACTACGGCTTTGAGGCATTTTATCGCGCTTTGCCCTGGAGCAATTTATAAATTTTTATCGCGACACCCACACCTCGCACTTCACGCCATCATCACACCAGAATTTCTTTTTTTATTACTTCTTGTATTTCATTCTTCCCACCCCAATTATCACAAAACCCACTTACTTTTTCTGCAGTTAATTTCAAATTACATTTAATGGTCGTTAAGCTTTGAGAGACTCGCTAGATTTTACAGCTTTTACTAAAAACTATTTTGATGATAGAGGCACAAAGGTTTGTTTCAACATTTTTCAATGGTAGCGAATATTTTTTTATTTAAAATTTTAAAACTTGAAATAGGACTTGATATTGATAGATAGATGTTAGAGTTAATAGATTTTACAGCTTTTACTAAAAATTATTTTGATTATAGGTCTGTTTCAAGATTTTTGAATGGTAATGAATATTTTTTTTAAATTTTAAAACTTGACATAGGACTTGATATTGATAGATGTTAGAGTTAATAGATTTTACAGCTTTTACTAAAAATTATTTTGATTATAGGTCTGTTTCAAGATTTTTGTATGGTAATGAATATTTGTTTTAAAAATTTTAAAACTTTACATAGGACTTGATATTGATAGATGTTAGAGTTAAAAGGTTTTACAGCTTTTACTAAAAATTATTTTGATTACAGGTTTGTTTCAAGATTTTCGTATGGTAATGAATATTTTTTTTAAAATTTTTAAAACTTGAAATAGGACTTGATATTGTTAGATGTTAGAGTTAATAGATTTTACAGCTTTTACTAAAAATTATTTTGATTACAGGTCTGTTTCAAGATTTTCGTATGGTAATGAATATTTGTTTTAAAAATTTTAAAACTTTACATAGGACATGATATTGATAGATGTTAGAGTTAATAGATTTCACAGCTTTTACTAAAAATTATTTTTATGATAGAGACACAATGGTTTGTTTAAGTATTTTTGAATGGTAATGAGTAATTGTTTTTGAAATTTTAAAACTTGAAATAGGACTTGATAGATAGACTTGATATTGCAGCTTTTACTAAAAAGTATTTCAAAGATAGAGGGTCAAAGCTTTGTCTCAAGAATTTTTAATGATAAAGAATATTTCTTTTTTAATTTTTAAAACTTGTAACAGGGCATTTTATATTGATAGATAAAGGCTAGAGTTCATGATTTGTAGATTTTATTGAAAATTATTTTAATGATAGAGACAGAAAGGTTTGTCTTAAGTTTTGTTTAAATGACGAAGAATTTTCTAAAAAAATGATGAGAATAAGTAATTAAAAATAATTGCAAATATCTTAAAACTTAGGCAGAAAACTTAATATTGGTAGATAGAAAAGAGATTTGATAGATTTTAGAGCATTTACGCATTTTCTTTTAATGATAGTGACACAATGGTTCGTTTAAATTATTTTGAATGATAAGTTTTTAAATTGAGAAACTGATATTAATTATCAATTTTAAATAATTTCAGATATCTTAAAATTTGAAATGGGATTTGACGTTGATATACTGTAAAAAATTTAGGATCAAATTACGGTAAAAAAGGGCCGCTATCCTGAGTGCAGCATTCACCAAATCCATTTTATCGTAAAATCCTTTTCTACTGTAGAATTTTATACCTTAATTTTCCCAATAATATTTATTTAATTACAGCGATATAGTAATTTATCATTAAATATTATTGTAAAAATGACGGTACATCAGACTTTTTTGTTCTATAAAATTTTAAGGTAAAAGGTACTAACTCCTTGAGTGCTTGTACTTTTGACCGTAATTTGATCAGGAATTTTTCTATAGTGTAGACAGATGAGAGATCTGATAGATACTATAGCTTTCACTTAAACTTTTTTTATATTTAGAAACACAACATTTTGTTTCAAGATTTTTGAATGATGAAATAAATATTTTAAAAAACGATACTAATTTTAAAAGTGTTAATAAAGTTAGTTAACCAATTTGTGTGTAGTGTCCAACTGAAAGAATGGTTTCTTTTTTCAAAAAAGAAAAAACGAGTGGTTTCACATGTGCTTTATTATTAGAATTTATTTCCTAGAAAAATGATAATTCTACCTATCATAATATGTTAATAATTTACATTTTTATGTTCGCATCTGATGTCAATGTATAATGTTTTTTTTAAAAACTAAAGTGATAGGTAATAGAAAGATGTAAACAGATATGGTTTTATCAATTCTTTCACTAGCAATAAATTTGCGACTATTAAAAGGTTTTTCCCCAAGATTTTGCGTAGGGATTTTAGAAGAAAATGTTGTATTATGAAATCTGTTATATTTTTAGAAGAAGTATTTTTTGAGTCAATGTAATTTAAAAATCAGTTTATTTAAAAAAAGTAATATTAGTTTTAATTATCAACCCACTCACAAAAATTGATTTCCTTTTAAGTAAGATTCATAAGTTAAATCAATAATTAAGTTGTTTTAAAATAAACGTTTAAAAAAGTAGAATTATTAAGATGTAATCCCGATTTTCCGTATATGCACGCAATCGTTATTACTTCTGTTACAGCATCTTACAACATTTGTTTTTACAGCATCTTTATAGTATCTGTTTTTCGCAATCTGAAATTAGTTAGAAATTTCCCCAAAATTAGTTATCTAAAACCAGAGTTTGGGGATAGAATTAAAAGTTGATTCACTAAACCCGGCTCTCACAATGAAGAACAGTCAGTTTTACATTTCTTGAAACTAAAATTTCAAGCTGAAATTTCAGTTTAAGAAATTTAAATTGTTGTTCCATGAAGAGCAAACTATTTTTTTTTAAATTTTAGATGCATGACCTATCTTCCCCTTGACTATATAAAGAAAAACTCTCTTACTATAGTCAGTGAATGAGGTGTAAAGAAATAAAAGGTTTCTTAACAGATGAGCTTCTATCAATGAGTTGAAAATTTATCGAGCAATCTCTAAAATGTCTTTACAGTCAATCGTAGGTAAAAGCCATTACGAATTCACACTGCAGGGTACGTCTAAAAACTGAATAAAATATAAATGTTCTTGTTTATAATATTGGTTGATAAAACTGAATTTAAGTTTTTTGTTTTCAGATATTTCGAAAGTACAGGGGGATATCAAATTAATTTTTCCATAAATGACTTACTGGTCCCTGGCGTGCATACTTTTTCAGAAAAAAGAATAAAATTTTGTATAGAAGTATTTTAAGAAACCTCTTTTCTCCCAATATTTGATTTTAGATTAAATTTCTGATTTTTATTTCCTTGATGTTCTTTGGTACCTAACAAACTTTTGGTGATGAAGTGTCATTAGTCTGTTTTATAGCTCTCAAAAAAATATTAAAAATAAAGTGGTCGATTCATGAGATTATGAGAAACAATTTTTGATAATTTTTAAAACGTCTATACATTTTTTCTAAATAGCACAAAAATAAAATTATGTGATTTGTAGTTTTAAGTTTGTTGTTTTAAGTAAGTAGTTGAGAGCTACACATTTGTCTGTTTTCTAAATTTTTTAAAGTTAAATTTTATTGCAATTTAAGCTAATTTGGATGATGCTAAAATTTTTTTTAAACGTAAATTACGGACAAAGGTATTTATCAAAAAGCAGACAAGTGTATAGTATATATATATATAATTATAAACATGGTTCTAAAAGCAATTATCTAGTTCTCACTGTTATGGATACAGTGAAAGAATTTAAAATTTTTTAAATGGCAACACCTATTTCTTTCTTCATCAATGTAATCCTAATTGTGAAAAATGTTGTTGGAACCATATTTTTAGTATGAATATTTGATGACGCTAAACAGAGACGAAGAAAATAAGATACAGTATACTAATTACTGTGCTATCTTCCACTGGTTTATTGTATTGTTGTCAGAGTGTATTCAGTAGAGCTGGATCTTTGATGAGTTGAAAATTTATAAAACACTATTTTTTTATTTCTACCAATCCCCGCCGTTTTTTAAGATAAAAATATAATTCAAACACTGTTTTAAGTTTTTTTTATTGTGAGTATCACGTTTCATTGAAATAGGTAGGTGTTGCCAGTAGAAAATTTCGAACTTCTGGCAATGTAATCGTGAGAGCTGGATAATTGTTTTTAATACTTAAAATATTTTTTAAATGAAAATTTATACAGTTCTGACGAATAGTATACTTAACCGGGGGGTGTTATGTTGCAAAAATTATTTTATGAACATTCCGCACATTACATTTGAGTATTAAATATTCATATAAATGAGAAACATGAAGTGCTTTCTCTGATTTTCTGCACGAATACAGATGACATACTTTTCATGAATTTTAAGTGAGTTTTCTTAAAATACTTTTTTTCATATTCAAGAAAATAATTTTTCAATTTCGAATTCATTTAACTTAAACTCCAATATTTAAGAGAGAAGAACATTTAATTCTATAATTTGTTTATATAATTATTATTATTTTTAATATTTTTTCTAATTAATATGGAATAAAAGTTTATAAATCTCATGAAAATTCAAAATTTTAAATTTTTAAATCTAAAATTTGGAATTTTTATTTTTTATTTTTTAAAGAAGTAATGGCTTTTACGGAATTATTTTATTCACAATCGATTTTTAATGAAATGAGATTAAATTCACACCAGTTTATTGAAGCTACAATAGATGGCGCTGAATGATCGTTAGTTGTATACGCCGGATTTGATATTGAGTAATATTTTCTCCATTTAAATTTTCCAGCAATAAAAAAAAGGTACCAATTTAAATTTTAAAGGTGAAAATAATCAACAAAATCTTTTCTAAATTCCGAACAATTTACATGAGTTCTTCTAAAACATCAAATGTTTTTCGGTAAAAATATTCGATGAAAGGGAAAGTTAATTTTGATATGAACGTAATTACCCAAAAATTAAACTCAATTTCTGAAACATAATAGGGGTTGAAAAACAGGACCCTTTGGATTGACAAAATACTGTAATTAACTAAAATTTGTTGGAATAAAAAATACCTTTGACAATTATAAAATTATGATCACTTTAGTATTTTGTTTGAAATAAAATAAATCATTATCATTTAACATTAATGTATGAATATTCTGAAATTTCATGATGCGAATAAAGAATTTTAAAATTATTTTTTCCTCCTTTATAAAGACGAAGAGTATAGAAAATCAAGTAAGAGAGTTGTTTGAGGGTTTTTTGTTTTTTTGACGACCGAAATGAGCAGTTGAAGAGGTAGGGGCGGATGAGGAAAAATTTAAAAATGCTTTTATTACTCTATATTTAGCACTCAGAAATAAACTGATATCACATATTAATTACACTCGGCAGCTATCTTTCAAAGCATGTAAAATATTAGACCGTCACCAAATCAGAATGGGAAGTATAACGCGCGGTATTTTAGTTTCTCTATTTTAAAAAAATAAAAAAATAAAATCTGAAATTAGCATTTTTTGAAAAATATTGCAGTTAAGTATTTTACATTTGTTGGACTTTAGACTTTTGATAAAAATATTTGTTTTTGCGAAATTTACTTCAAATGAAATTTCCAGCTTCAACCAAATCGATTTTCATTAATTTGAACAAAAAAAATTTAAAACCTAAAAAAAGACAAATGTTTAGCATAAAATTATTTATTCGAAAACACTAGCATTTACTTAGCAACACTAGCATTTATTTAGCAACACTAGAATTACTTAGCAGCACATAATTTTATTAGTTTATACTTTTAAGAAAAAATCCATAAAAATTTTAAAATTATAAATTGCTGTTCTCCTAATGTACGAGTAATAAAGCGGCCCCGTTTAACCCCGTTTTCTTAAAGTGTATAATGTTGCAAAATGATACTTTATTAAAAGATTATTAATTACAAAAGAACATCAAAAAAACAAAAACTTAAAAATTTATCCTAAAATCCTAGATGGCGAGTGAAAAAGGTATCTTTCCTCGCAACAGAACTAACTCAAACTCTAGATGGAGTATTTCAATGGTAATTAATCATCATTTTTAATTTTCACCAATAAACTGATGCTGAATATTATTTATTATTATTTATCATTATTAAAATTATTATCAATTCTTATTATTGCTTCTTCAAACATGTGAAATGCAAGTCCATCGCCCAAAAAGAGAGACATAACAGGAGTTATTTTAGAATTTCAACGAATTTTTTTCTGGCAAAATTATATTTAAACAATTCTGTAATTAGCATTTTTAGAAAAGTAATTTAATATTATAAATTTGCTTATTTTTAGAATTTTGTAAAAGAACATTGTGTTCGCAAAATTCACGATAACAGATTTTTTTTTATCATCAGTTAGACTGATTTTCAATAATTAAATAAAAATGAAAGTAAATTTTTAACAGATAAATGTTCAGAATTAAATAGTTAATCTAAAATCATAATTTTATCACTTCAGATTTCGAAAAAAAGTATCCATTGAAGTTTTATAATCTGACAAGAATCATTTCTCCCGATAAGCGAAGCTTTTGCATTAAATCTTTTTTACTTAAAGGTATTGCGTTGTAGAATGCTGTTGTATTAGAACTTTTTTTAGAAGAAAAATGAAACATCTAGACAATAAAAATAAGCCAACATAGCGTAGAAAGAGAACTCGTAAGTAAACTTAAGTTATCTTAATACATTGTTAAGATTTATCATATTATAAACGTTTTTAAATAATATTGGTTGCTGAATTGGCCGTGAAAGGTTTTCGTGGTTTTTCTCTCCATGCAAAGCAGGGGTGTAAGCTCCATGAAAGAATCAGTTCTAACACTTTTCAGGAATTTCGTTATCTTTTGGGTTAGGTTTAAAATTACAAAGATACGGTGCTACACAGATAGCCGTAAGTAAATAAATGAAAAAAAAAATTTTTCTGTGCAACGCAAACAATGAAGTAAAACACTACTGTAGAGGTAGGGTAAACTAACCAGTGAAGAAACACTTAAGCTTCGTTTACCTTTAAAAAATCATAATAATTTCAAAATTCGTAATTTTAGTTAAATGACAGTGTCAACATATTTGTTACTAATTGCAAATTATGCAAAAAAATTGCAGAGAACTTACATAATATTGTTTTAAAGTTTTGGAGGTTCAAATAGCAAGTAGTAAGAAGACCAAGTAAAGGAACAGTTCCTACCATTGAATGAACACAAAATTTCCCAGTAAAGGAACACTTAATTTTGGTTATTTTTTAATGCTCTTTATGAATTTGTAAGCCATACAAGCATTTAAAAACAAGCCTATTCTTGAAATTATAACACATAAATACTTGGAAAATGTAAACTTTTTTTTTTGTAATCGTGAATTGAAAATTAAAGTGTCAACATATTACACATACTGTTCATTCACTGGGAAATCTATGCCTAGTAAAGGAACACGCCTGTTCCCTCACTGGTTAGAAGTTGTTTTTCGTATTTTTAACATACTTTTGATGCGGAACATCACTAAAGGTACAAGAAAATTAAAGTTTATCTTTTATTTTCATAGACTTAGAAAAAACCCAGTAAAGGAACACTTGTTCCTTCACTGGTTTTTTATCGTTTGGTAATCCAGTAAATAAACATCCCCTTATCTCAGAACTTGCTTATGCTATGATGCTTAAAATAAATAAAACGTAACTTCAATAACTATATTTTGAATTCTCTTTTTCACAGTGAGGAAAATAAAACTACTACATGCAGTTAATTCTACTTTAAACAGATAAATACAAGCACTCACCTTATAATTTTATCAAAGAAACAAGCTGTTGCACAGGTAATAACAAATTTAAAATTTTTTCCAGAGAACACTATGTGACCAGGTAATCCAATACATTGTTAGGTGACTTCCTATTGTTTGGCAGTAAGCTATTGTTACCAATCAATCTAAAGAAAAACTTTCAAATTCTTATTTTTAATCAATATATATGAAATGTTCATTCACTGGGTCGTGTTCCTTCACTGGTTGGTTTACTCTATTAGGATTAAATTTTTTTTATTTCCAATAAAAGTTTTTACGATCTGTTCAACAGTATTGATCAATAGATAATAGTTTGTGTCAAGCTTTTTGAAATACTGTGCAATAAAGCTCATGAAATTCAATCAACAAGGGAAGTCTTGTTAGCTGTTACTTACAACATATTTAAAATAAGTTAAGGAGTATGCATTTTGATACTTATAAAGTTAGAATTAGTAATTTGATAAGAAGTTTCTTTTTTAAAATATTCTTTATCGAGTAAAACATATTTAGTTGAAATATGAAACTATTTCAAAAAGTGTTTTGATTAAATGCGATGTTTAAAGAGAGATATGAATAGAAATTTTGTAAAGATATATTTTTAACTTTAATAGAAAAAGGAAATTTACAAATCGGTAAAATTATTATCTTAACAATCAAAACATTTTTCTATTTTAAGTATTAATTTGCGTAAAGATGCCTTTTGTTTTAAAACCTCGGTCATTAAATGATTGGATTAAAAAAGAACCAGAAAACTCATGAAATTTAATAATCTTGCGCTTCTTTTTTTCCTTCTTAAAACTTTTCTGTTTTTGAATTGAGAGGCTTTGCAAAATCAGGAATTGTAATTAAAGGAGGATTTATTTTTCGAATGCTTTGGAATCGAATGTTCTGTAATTTATTTTAAGTTATTTTTACGTTTATTTGTTATTGCTGCCATTATAATCAATAAAAGTTTAAGGCAGTTTTCTTAACATTAATTTATTTATTCTGGAATCGATACCACCGCAATTAGTTTAAATAGTGATATCGCAATTACTGATAGGCCAGTACTGATAAAGGAGAAAAAACCACGGTTCAGGTAGTTTTTACTTAGTAATAAATTTTTGCACCACATTTGCCCTTAACTTCTTATTTATTTGCATTTCTTACTAAATTCTTAGAGCTGTTTCTATTTGTAATGATAAAATAAGACGCCTATTTTAAAAAACAAAGAATCTTTATTCATCCAAATACAATGTATCCTGAACTAGATAGTTTTCAAAAAAATTATAACTAGAAAACAGTTAAGGTTTAACAATTCATGCAGAAAATTAATGTGACTGGGCTTACATTTTCCCTCCCAGGGTTCTAATTTCAGTTCAAAAACATTTCAAGCATCAAGCTCAGCTGAAATGACAGGAATCAAAAGAATTTTAGAATTATCTAAATTAAACTCATGCCCAAGTTTCCAACAATGTGCGATAATGCCAAAATTATTTCCAACCCTGTCATATCAACCCATCTTGACGTCTGGGAATCTTATTTCATTAATTTAACTGCCAATTTCCTTGTCTCATCCAATCTCAATTTCCAATCTCATCATCTCTCCATTGTACGTTTATAGCTTCTCTCGGCTACTGCGGTTTTTCTAGTTTTGTTTTTCTCCATTACTTCCTATTTTCGGTGACTACTTTACGTTTTCTATTTTAATCTCGGCTACTACAGTTCTTCTAATTTTGTTTTCACTTTTTTTACAAATTTTTCATTGACAACTTTACGCTTTATGTTTTAAATCTCTTTCGCTTTACTCATTCACGTCTGGTGAATTCTGAAAATAGGTGCATTTTTGAAGTCTCAAAACATGTCAACTTTTTCAAATTTATATTTCTTGGACCACAGAAAGTTTTCATAATATCAAAGAATATTTTATGCATTAACATTTCGAAAATTTTATTGCTTTTCCAAGAACATAAAAAAGTTTGCACATTTTGAGGGCCATAGCCTTCAGAAAAATTTATGTGTGACAACTGGATCTAACGCACATACCTCGGATCGAACTAAGGTACAATACTGCGGGGAGGATTGATTTAAAGAAGACTACACTTACAGTTTTTTGATATTGTTAGAACTAACAAAAATTATTTTTCTTTAAAAATTAGCTTTCTATCTTACAGAAAATGGTGTTTTGGTATTTATCTAACTTAGTTCTGTTTTCAAATGTAAGTACAATAAGGTTTTACTTTCCATTCAAATTCGTTGAAAAAATTACTCATTAGCAAGAAAATCTAAAAAATGTTCTCTGTCGTATGACTGGAAAACCTAAAATTGACATCAACTTAGCAAATAGTACCTATTGTTACAGGTATCAACTACATGTACTGAGTACACAAAATTTCTCCACTGGTTCGCAAATAATCACACCGGTCTGACTAGCCCTAGCCATAAAATTCACCTCAAATGTACAATATTCCTTCGCATATCTTCACATAAATGTATTGTAATATTGCTTCCATATTTAATTCGCTATTAAATTTCAGTAATCAGTATTACTTCTCTCATAAATTTCAGTACATCGTATTTACTTCGCTCATAAATTTCAGTACATCATATTTACTTCGCTCAAAAATTTCAGTACATCATATTTACTTCTCTCATAAATTTCAGTAATTATATTCATTTCGACAATAATTTTCAGAACATTATATTTACTGCACTTTTCTTTTTAGTTCATTATATTAACTTCGCTTTCTCTAGAGATAGTTCTTCGATTTTAGGAAGAATTCTCAAGTTTTAATTTGAACTCAACACGCACTCGCGTTAATCTAATAAAACTTATAAAATTCACAGCCCTTGGATTCATTTTGAGAGATATTTCAAAACCATGCTGAATGATGAAAACATTAAATCATAACCATCGGTAGAAACTTGAAAATTATCTAGTTTTAAGTAAAGTTTGGAATATTAGTTAAGGGGAAATAAGTACAACGATGTAAAGGACATTTTGAAGGTATGCAGTTTAATTTATTGATTACTCTTAACAATTGTTACCAATAAATAAAAATAAATTTAAAAGTATAGAAAATTATTTTTAGTTTTGTATCACAATAAGGCCAGAAAAACGACTCGTCAGTTTCAAATAATGAACAACTTAGAGTGCGATAATATATGATATAATTATGTATTAATTAATATGTGATATAATTACACTAGTGTTAAAAATTAAGGGTATTTTTAGATTTGGATGATAAAGCAGATACCATAGCTTAATCCATCCGTGTTTGGTATCCTTATAAACACTTTCATTAAACATTTAAAGCATCATTTTCTCTCGGTTATAATTGAGAAATATATTAGTCAACTAACTGCCTATATTAGCTATGCCGTCATCTAACTCCTATCATTCATTTTAATAAGCTGACATTTTAAATAAACCATAGCAGCGTAAACAGATTATAAGGTCTATTACCATTCTATTTGTTAAAAGATATATATATATATATATATATATATNATATATATATATATTGCCAAATAAATGGTAAAATGAAGGATTTGGTTATTTCATCATGGTTTTTTAGACAACTCTATACATCGTTAGTTTCTTTGGACAATCCTATATTTTATGTGTAAGAAAAATGACATTTTGTTACAGAAATATTTCATAAAAACATAAAATATTACATACATACTAGAAAACTTATTTTAAGGATCTATAAATAGGTTTAGAGTCCTTACTTTTATCTGTTTCTTTGTTAAAATAATGTGGATTCTTACGTCACATTTTTGGACTTGAATCAAAATACTAAATTGCTCTCAATATAAATCATTCACAAAGTAATCTAATTTATTTATTGCTGCTGTTTTTTAAAGATATTATCAAGTAACTATCAACTTTATACTCTTATTTTAATTTTTTTTATAACCGGCGTGAGTAGCCTACTCAATTCTGAGTTTACGACAAACACTGTTCAACTCCGTAGCCTTGTAACTTGAACACAACCCAGAAGACAAGGTAACTCCTGTATCGAGCATTGGGACAAACTAGCCTTCGTGGAGGACTTTTTGATGGAATTAACCCACATTTGCATTACAAGGAGAAAAAGAAATCATGAATTCCTCTCACGGTTAGTCTTAAGTCAAGGGGATTCTAACTCATGATCCGTCAAAATACAGAAGGTATTTTACGTCAGCACTGTGGTCGTTGCAAGCCGGAAGCAGAATTTGTATCAACCAGCCACAGCTGGGATTAGAACCTGGATCACAGCTCTCTTATTTTTATTTTATTTTATCTCATATCCGGAGTTGTATAGCAGATCAATCTTAGTTGGTTGATCTTAATTCGACCAATATTAATCTATCAGTGTTCATTTTCGCAGTCCCAATGTAAATCCAACCCAATGTTATTTATGAACCCAACACAGTTGACTAGGGAACTCCTGGATCAAGCATTGAGATAAACTGGCCTTCGAGGAGGATATTTTTGATGGAGATAACCCGCATTTTCGTCAAACGGAGAGGAAAAACACGAAAACCTCTAACGGTTAGCCCGATGGCATGGGGATTCTAAACCATGATCCATTTATATCTGAGAAAATTTTACGTCAGCATTGTGGTGGGTACTAGTCGGGAGCAGAATTCCTATCAACCAGTCATCACTGGGATTCAAACCTGGGTTACCTGTTTATGAAGCGAACGCTTTATCACCTGAGGTACCACGACTGTCTTATTTTCATCTGCAAGGATCTAGACACTATAAATTTTTTTTAGTGTTATATCATTAATGTTCAAATCGTGCCGTTTTGGCTGGAAACATATTTTTTAAAGTTTTTTTTATAGAAAACTGTTACAATGATCTGCTTTGAAATTTTTCAAATTTTATATTTCCTCTAATTTAAAATTTAAAATTCTCACAGTGCGTATTTAAATTTAAACATACTAATCAGAATTTAAAGTTTAGATCTTTGTTTTTTTCCGACTGTTGTCAGTTGTCACGCTTAATTCCTCAATGCAGGTAAAATAAATGTTAAGTCAGGAAAACACAAATATTGATTGATATTTAAACTTATGTCAAAATTTAGGATAGAGGTAAACTATGTAGCTCGTAAATCATTGTTAGCATGGTTGTCTCGGAAAAAGAATGGATTTAAAAGGGAGCTGAAATAGCATGTTTACAGTTTTGGAGGTTAAAATAGCGATAGAAAGGAAAAATTCAATTTTTACTCGCTCCTTCAGAAATTGCTGATGACGTCATTAGGTCGTTCTCAGACCCATTGAAGTCCCATTGAAGACAGCTGAGAGAAATCGGGAGCATTTTCAGGAAAAAGAAGAAAAACTCGATTTTTTTTCTTTGACCAACATCATCATCAGCTTTATCCTCTTTAAGCGAATCATCAAAGGTGAATGACATTTTTTTTACTGATATCGTAAAACCTTTTTCTTTTTAAAGGTGAAATATTTCAAGTTGCTTATAAGATTCGGAATTTCATCACGTTTTCTGAAGCGAAGCTGAAAAATATTTGTATTAAAGCTCTTTTTGAATTAATTTTCGTAACAAGTGAATTTTTTAAAATTTTGAAATTTTAATAGTCTTTGATGGGTAACATAACTTCGTCCTCACAAAGTGTTGCGAGCCGTGGTAGCCCAGGTGTTAGGGAATCGGTTTCTGGTCTGGAGGAGCCGGGGTTCAATCCTCGTCGGTCGCTGAGCAGTACCATGGGTACAGGAAACTGATGAAAATTTCCTTCCACTTCAGATCTGTGTCTAATTTGAGGAAAGGGCCAAATGGAAAAGTGATGACGCCATGTATTCACGGGGTTCTGAGCTTAGACGTACTTTCATTCTTGAGGTGCTCTCTTGTCAAATGAAAGGCGCTCCTTCCTGACTTCATTCGGAAAAGGACAATGACTGGTTAGCTTGGGCTGTTCAAGTGTCATTGGAAACAACAGCAACAATTGTTGCTTCTCAAAACATAACTCTAGTAGGAATGCTTCGAAACTTTGTTTTTATTTGCTGTGAAGGTTTTTATTTCTAAATAACATTGTATCCCTTTCTGTGCTTTTTGTTCTCATCTTACAAATATGTACTCTCAGAAAAAAGGTTCAATATTAAACCATAATATCGTTACCACAAGCAATAATATCAGTTCACACACCACTAAACCATGGCCAAACGCCGTTTCTTAGAGTTTCATATTTAAACGGCCATGGTAGGTACGCCATGTGGGCATGGTAGGAGGCGACATGGATAATGCCTGAACTGGTACCCCTCGTTCCAACCATCCGCACCATAACCAAAGGGAAGACTTTAAGCCATGACAGATTTAATGTACCCCTTGCTGATTATATACGTCGGTTGCTTAGTTGGCTGCCAGGATCGAGCTCACAACACCAGTCCTTCGCCCATGTTGTAAGAGATGCTTTAACCGATTGCACCCTGACCCATTTTAAATTTGTTGCAATCTGCTGTTGTGTACAAATGTCAAGCTTTAATCATCAAGTTATTAGATCTTGAGCTATCCAATACTTTTAGGGCAGCTTATTAAAATTTCTGAGCGCTTGGCACCAGTTAAGATGATCATTGGAAACTAGTCCAGAGTCACATAAACATGAGTGAGAGTCAATAAATTTAAAAAGAAACAACTAGGCAGGCAGACAGCCATGCCTGGTTCAAAGTCTAAAACTTTCAACCTCTGCAGATCTTTGAATGCCAGGCACCTGATCACTCCGTTACATGTTATCAGTAGCACGTGTTACTCATGCATTTTAGAATTTCTAAATTTTCTTTTATTAGTAATTTAATCGAGTGCAAAAGACAAAGGCCTGAAGGCTTTAGGGATGATTGTCGCTCCTTTCTTTGCCAAAAATCAGCCTTTTCGTTCCTTGGGATTTAACAGTATGAGAGAATCCACTGCAAAATTGGCTGTTTCTGTCAGAATACCTCTACAGTTGCAGACGCGAGAACAGTTGTGCAATTATTTGGTAGAGATTGCAGAGCAGACTTGGAATCCGAAAATATCACAGCTCTATTGAAGGCATTTTTTCGCTTCAGTAATTGCTGTAGGGTAATAAAGATAGCTTTAATCTCACCGTCAAAATAATAGAGGTGAACACGAACAACAGGGGGGCGGGGTTAAAAGAAAAAAAAACATCTAAACTCCGGCGCCTGCTCTCTCCTCCCTATTCGTAAGAGAACCGCCAGTATACACGCTTGTCTAATTTTCTAATGGATATCGGTTCTTAATAGTTGATAAAGCGATTGTCATAATCCGAAATGAGCTCATATCTGTTTTACTAACAGGTAGGTCAAAGTGTAAATGGGCGTCCAAATCCAGCGATTCTAGAGGATTTGAGCTCGGCAGAAAGATAGACGCCTCATGCTGGAATTATAGCTTTTCCATTAAATCCCGAGCTTTCTGGAGAAAACCTTTCTGTGTTAAGTTTCTACAGTTTATAATACTATAATCTCTCCAAAAAGCATTTCCAGGTAATCGTATTCACTCATTATTGAAGATAGGAGCATTCTATTTAATGCTTTTGAGGCAGAATCAGCATTAGTTAACTGACGTATGACTTGAACAGGTGCGGTTTTTACTGCTACAGTGATCAGATAAGGAGCGTGATTTTTGGATGGTCTTCAAGCATCTTAATAAGGTGCAAAATCTCCTGCAATCTTTAAAAAGTGCAAAATTAAAAAAAATTTCTGCTCAAATTGAACCGTAGTTTAACCGTAATGTTTATTCAAGTTTAAGAAATGTGGTAATGTGGTTAAGTTTATATTTTAATTGGACCATTATTTTTATTACTATTATTTGAACCATTTTATAGACTCAAAAATGTCAAAATAGTAAAAAGCAATCGTCATTTAAAAGTTCATAAGGGGCATGAGCAGAAATCTTTAATTAAGTTTTTATATTGTGGTTCGCATTTTTATTTTTATATTTGAAAAAGAAAAGAATATCTATTGAAAATAATCTCTGTTAAAACAATGGAAAATATATATTAACAGAAACATATAGCTGGTTCAAAACTAAAACGACGCATCTGCAAACGTATTATGCCTGCAGATGTGTAGTTTTAGTTTTGAGGCAGCGATATGTTTGACTCAAACAAAGAAAAAAATATAAAAAATTGTTTTTTCCTTTCTTTATTTCCCACAAACTTAACTAAATTGTATTCGATAAACTATTATAGACTACTCGATATTCACTACCTATCACATTACCAAGATATCGAAGATTTTTTAACTTCATATTCAATTAAGATGCTTACAATGAATGATGTATCATGTATAATTCCAAGAACATTTAAATTATAAAGAAATATTCGAAAATATTTTTATGATACTCGCGTACAATTTGTCTAAAGGAAAAGTTTTCTGAACTCCAAGGTGAAATCTTATATTCAATGCAATGAAGTTTGCTTACAGCAAGCTCTTGAATTTTTTTTTTTCATGAACTGGTAGAGTTAGCTTTTTCAGACATTTTCAATATCCACTTTTAATATTTTAATTCGTAAAACTATTTTCTAATTAAATCTACATTTCTCTAACTTTAGGTTCACTTCCAAATACAAGTAGAATAACATGACAAATGGACTAATATGACAAATAGAATAATAGGGCAAATAGAATAATATGACAAATAGAATAATGAAAAAAAATAGAATAAATAAAAAGGATTGTAAAAAAAACTTTTGTATTAACACCAGAAAATTACTTAATAAATATATTAAGCTCGAAATAAATGCTCATTATATTTATGATCAAAAATGCATGAGTAATTATCAAAAATAATTTTAAAATTTAAATAAACCTAACCTTCAAAATATCTCAAAGACATTTTATGATATTTAAACTTTAAGAAATTAAGAGAAATCCCAATTCTCAAAGGAATTATTATTTTTTAATTATCTATTATTGTACCTGTTATCATATCTACTATGCATAATTTTATATATCTATTAATAAAAATAGCATCTAATAGGAAGAGTTGGTGAAATTCAAACAACAAGAATTATTTGAAGTACTGAAATCAAACTGTGTTATAAACACACTATGACGCAAAAATGTCACGAAAGTAAACGGAAAGAGACAAAATACGAAACGAAAGTAAACAAAAATAAAAATCACTAAGGTGGTTTGGTTGCATGTAGTTAGTAATCGCATATAAAAGGTAAGTAAAAGCGATAATTAGTTAATTAATATTGTAAGTAAAAGCGTAATGTAATCTGAGCAGCAATTGATGCCATAGTATACTGTTTAATCAGAAGATAACAATACATTTCTTCCGTCAATTAGCACACCAGGCAATGAAAAATTTTAGAATTCGAAATCTGTTGGGTCACAAAATCCTGCATGTTCTCATAACCAATCATACCTCTCGGGGTACTGAATTGGAAATTGATCGTCCTCTGGTTTAGGTCAAAATTACGATCTATGGATGAATGAAAGGATATATGAATGGATCCACCCTATAAACCGGCTGTGACGAGTGTGTGGCTAAAAGCATATTCTTGTCCATAGATGGCGCCACTGAAAAACAAGAAACGCATCTTCTACCTTAAATTCGCTTGATTTCACTAAGCAGGCTTGTTGCTATTGCTAAGTGGCATTTGAAATAACAACACAACACCACCTTTGAAGCTAAGCTAGGGAAAATCTGATGATTAGATCAGAAGTTATTAAGGTGATCACTTCAAACATTGTAGTACACTGGGATGATCGAAAGATAAACATAACTCGTAAAGATGTAAAATTACGCATTACGTTTGAACACTAGTATAAATTATACTTACAATTTAAAATATAAATTATAATTAAGATATTTAAATTTTACTACACACAGTTTAAGTGGAAATGTTTATTTTAAAACTCAAAAATTCCTTTGTAAATAATAAATTCTCTTGCTTTAAAAATAATTAATCTACAATTCAGAATAATTATGTTTAAAAATTCTTTAGTTTTGTGCAATAAAAAGAAATGGAACTATTTTTGGCAACTTAGGTAATTAAAATGTAAATTGAGAGCGATAAAGAACAAAATACTTTACATCAAATACGGGAGTTTAAAAGCAAATTTGTAAAACTTGGTATAAAAATATTTTTTAAAGAAGAAAGATTTCTTTCAAAACTTTTATCTAAGTAAACGTGGTTAACACGTATTCATTCATTATCAATTTTTTAGATAGCTCTTTTAACTTTTTTATGCGTCGACTTCATTATTTTTTTCTTCTCATCTCTTCACTAAACGTAGGTGTCAAAACCCGGTGTTCGCAACTAGTGTGCAACACTTATCAGGTTTAGAAAGTCCTGGTTTTTCGTTGCTATCATACATATTTTTTCTCGAGTACACGAATTTATATCACCTCAAACCTAATCCATCTGAAAAAAAAATCAAGATTAATTACTATATTTTCTAATTTTTTAATAGCTAGCTTTTTTTTCATGGTTAGAGAATTATCTAAAGGGAATGCTATTTTTTGCAAGATACCACTGCTGTTTAATTAGCTGATTTTTATTAAATTATTTTTCTTATTTCATAAATTTTTTTCTTTTTAACTTTAATGTGATAGTGGTGATTGAGTTCAATTTTTGGGGTTATGATAAAGTGATTTTGGAAAATTTCAATAAAAATTAGTATCTAAATATAAAGTTAATTCTTTTCCCGATTTTTCAATTATTCAACTGAATTATCAATTGATTAATTATTCAATTGATTATTCAACTGAAGCTTCACGAATTTTTAATAAATAAATTGATATAATTCAATGCACAATTCAGTAAATAAGTTGACAGACTCATGATGGTTTTGGTACATAATCTTAATTTGCTTATCTCTAATGTGATGCATTATTAAATTACCATAAGTTATTTAAAAAATATCAACACATTGTTGATCTGCAGAGCTCGAGAGCCAGATGTGACTACACTGCGTACATTTAAAATAGCTTTACGATATAACATAAAAAAAACATAACTCATAAATGTGTAAACTTATGCTTAATTTTTGAACACTAGTGCTAATTACACTTAAAATTTTAAAACATAAATAACTATTTTGTTTGTGACTAAGTTCGTTTGAAGTTTTACACACAGTGAAAATGGAAAGTTTGAATTTTATTTAAAAATCAAAAAATTTCTTTGAACTACATAATGTTCATATAAATTCTATTACTTCAAAAATAGTAATTAATCTACAAATCCGAATAATTTGCTTTGAAAAATCTTATGTTTTGTGCAATAAAGCGAAAGAAATTTAGGTTGTAAACTTAGGTTATTAAAATGTCAATTCATAATGATAAAGACAAATGATGAACAAAATACTTCAAAATGTGAATGAAATGGTGAAAAGAATGGTGATAAAGAACAAATAAGAGAGTTCAAAAGCAAATTCGTAAAACTCGATATAACAATTTTTTTTTTTAAAGAAGAAAGATTTCTTTAAGAACTTCTTTTATCTAAGTAAACGTGGTTAACATGTATTCATTCATTATCCATTTTTTAGATTGTTTCCTTAACTTTTTATGAGCCCACTTCATTATTTTTTGTTTTTCTTCTCATATCTTCACTAAACGTAAGCGTCAAAACCCGGTGGTCGTAACTAGTGTGAAGAACTTATCAGGCTTAGAAAGTCTTGGTTTTTCGTTGCTATTATACATATTTTTCTCGTGTACACGAATTTACATAACCTCAAACTTAACTTATCTGAAAAAAATTCAAGATTAATTAGTATATTTTCTAATTTTTTTAATAGCTAGCTCGTTTTTGTATGGTCAGAAAATTATCTAAAGGGAATTGAAAACTATTTTTTGCAAGATACCACTATTGTTTTAATTGGCTGATTTATATATAATTATTTTTCTCATTTCATTATTTTTTTTTCTTTTTAAATTTAATGTGATAGCTGTTATTGAGTTTAAATTTTGGGGTTATTATAAAGTGATTTTGGAAAATTTCAACTAAAGTTAGTATCTAAATACAAAGTTAATCCGTATTCATTAAGTTCAAAGAGTTTTCAATAAATAAATTTCAACTCTTTTATTATACATGACGGTTTTAGTAAATGATCTCAATTTGTAAATCTCTAATACGATTTATTGATACATTAACAAAAATTATTGAAAAAAAACAACAACATAATGTTGAGTTTCAGAGCTCAAGAGCTGTATGCGACTATTCTGCGCCAAATTTATAACAGTGTTACGATGTTACATAACCAAGGAACTAACGCAAAAAAGGGAGAATAGTGAATAAATGAAGTAAAAAGGAGTAATTGTCTTTAAAGCAACTCCGATTTCTGAAAATAATATTTATTTAAATAAGAAATAATTGAAATAATAGATCAAAAATTGTCATACTATTTTATACTATAAAAACCATTGTTTGAAAACTACTATTTTTTTATAAATAGCTATTAGGTAAAAAAGGTTTTATTTCAAGAAAAACTTTTTGACTATTTGATGTATGACCTGACTCTGAATCAGATTTAACTGTCAAAACTAATGAAAATTAAAAATTAAATCTATTACCCCCTGCAACCGAAACACGACACTGAATGTATTTTTTAAAAATGACTTTAAAGATATACGCGAGAAAAGAATACTTATAAAAAGGGTCATTGCCTGATGTCAATTAGACCCCTTTTACAGAAAATTTTCAGAATATTGTTCAAAAAAATTTTTTTTGCAATTATTTCTTCAATTAATTTTATGTAAAAATAGATTTTAATAATTACTTGCAATTTTCTTATTTTATTAAATAGTTGTCACCAAATTTTTGCATCATTTTAAACCGTGCAATTTTAAATGACAATGCAATTTTTTTTAAATGATGTAAACATTTTTTGACTCTTATTAAATAAAATAATGAAAAATAGTAAATTATTGAAATCTAATTTTATATGAAATTATAATTGAAGAAATAGTAGCAGAAAAAATAAATGTTAATAACCTTCGAAAAAAATTTCTGTAAGAAAATGGTTTGATTGACATCAGACAATGATCGATTTAAACTAAATTTCTCCCGTACTTCTTTTTAACTCATTTTAACAAAATACACTTTGTCGTGTTTTGATAGCTAGGTGTATTAGATTTGGTTTTTAATTTTAAAAAGATAACAATTTTATTCTGATTCAGTTTCTGCTTGTATATCAAGCGCTCGAAAATTTTCCTTAAATTGAAAATGTAAAAATTTTTTTTTACTTAATAGCTAAATAATAAAAAATAGTAGTTTTCAAGTTTTATTGTTTACATTATTATGACCATTTTTGATCTCCATTTTTTCTTTTTTAGATAAATATTGTCTTCACAATCAGAGTTGCTTTATTACTCCTTTTTATTATATATCATATATCATATCATATATCATATCATATATCATATTTGAATTCTATAAAAATATAAAATAAAATTTGCATAGATTTAAAGTCTAAAATTTTTCTACCTCTATGAAATGAAATAATAATAATAAATAATTGTTAAGTTTATTTTGCATTTTATTTTAAATCTTCCGATAAGTGAATTTTATATTTATGTACAGAAATTATTCGATTCATTTCAAAATTTCTACAGAAATTAAAATACGCAAAAATAGAAATTAACATTTAGGGGCCCAAACTTTCGACCTCTCTGCTGACTGAATTATTGGGATCATATTTCACAGATTGCGGCTTCCTAAAACATCATATTTTGGTAGTCAAATATCAAATCCGTATAAGAAAATATGCGTTTATTCAGATAAAGTACGTTTTGGTGTCTGATTACTTAATTGGGTGAGAGTAGCACTAATTTATAAGCGAATTTGAGGTACATAGGTAGGCTGCACAAGCGAATTTGAGATTACCCTTTCTAGCCATTAAGACAGGCTGAAAAACCGATCTTCAAAACAAAGTAATTTTGGGCGACGTCCTTTTTATTTCGTACTCTGTGTATTTATTTTCAATAACTATTTATAGCAAAAATTGCTGATAAATCCTTTAAATGTCATGATTAAGTTCTTTTATTATTACTGGTTGGATGGTATTTACATTAATTGCCTCCATTTTAATGTATGGATCAAAATTCAATATTTCTGAATAGCAAAAGGATGATAAGTACCTAAATACTTTGTCACAAATGGGTAATTTTATATGTGTATTTTTAACATATTTATTTTTCTAATCCTTCAATTTCAAGAAAAAATATATTTTGGTAATTTTTTAATTATAAGGAACAGTCTAATAGTTGCTTAAAAAAATCTGTTGCATTATCGGAATTATATTCGTACTATAAAATGCAAATAAAATAATTTGAAATTTTTTTTAAATTCACATTCAAATATTTATATTTTATTCAAATATTTGTAATTATTATTTTTTTAAAGAAAATAAAAGTTATTTAGTTTGGCCCGAATTAACAAAAAATAATGAAATAAGTATGAAAAATATGTTTAATCAAAATTCTGAGTCAAAGAGCTAAATGTCGTGATTACATACACTGGTAAGAACGTTAGTTACGTTTATTTTCTTACTTTTAATACAAGTGTGAAAATTCAGTATTTTTGTATAGTAAAACACTGATAAGCTCTTGAAAGGTCATGATTTCTGGTTTGTGTTGAACACATTTTCTCTTCTCTTACGTAGATGTGGATACAAGAATCGACATCCCTTAAACTAATCGAGCTCTAAGAGTTTTCTTTTAGGTAACAATGATTTGCTAGAGAATGAGGCAGTATTACCAGAAATGTCTAAGTGTGCGATTCAATTTATTTTTCCTTCTTCTAGCATTGGACCCCTTACATTTATTTGTGGAACTTCCGCGCTCTTGAGATCGTTAATGTCGAGGTAAAAGAAGAAAAATTACCCGCCTTTGCTTTGTTTATTTGGACATAAATCTCCAGTACTTTTTGTTTCGAATAGATTTTCTAAGTCTTTTTTTATTGCTTTATGTTGTCTTAGTGTTTAGTTATTTCATTCTTATTTAAACACAATATTTGAATTATTTCATAGATTAGCTTGGAAGAGAATAGTTATAAAAAATTGAATCATAATTAATTTGAAATATAAAAGTAAATTGAAATAGAAATCTATTAATTGAAATACAGGACATCTTTAAGGGATATCCTGCATGTATTCATGTTGAACAGATTGAAATACAGGACTTCATCAAGGGACAGCCTGCATGCATTCATGTTGAACAGATTGAAATACAGGACTTCCTCAAGGGACAGCCTGCATGCATTCATGTTGAACAGATTGGAATACAGGACTTCTTCAAGGGACACCCTGCATGTATTCATGTTGAACAGATTGCAATATAGGACTTCTTCAAGGGACAGCTTGAATGCATTCATTTAGGTGCTTTTCTGAGAAAAACAGTACTATTCGTGTCCCGAAGCCTCGTTTCGAAAAATACATAAAAATAGAAGAAATAAATTCACATTAAATTCAGGAAAAGTAAAGCAATTTATAAAGCAAAAATGAACTAAGTATATAGGTTAATTTAATTTTTATAAATTGTTAATTTTTTTAAATGTAATTAATTGACTGATTTACAATTGTTAAGCAGCAGACGTTATCAATATTTTAGGCTCTGTATACCTACTGGAATACTAATTTAAAGGTGATGCCCTCCCAGTCCTCTGTGGTCAATACGAGTAGCACAATCGTAATTAAAAACTGTAGCTGGATATTATAAATTCAAATATCCATATTTTCATTTACACAATTTTGTATTATTACAGATATCTTAATCTGCACATATTATTAACAAAACATATGTAATTATAGATTTAAAAATACACCAATTATATTAAAGCTAATATAACATCTAGGTGAGGTTGAAGCCATTTTCACGCTCTTGCAGTTTTGCCAGACATACAACAATTACGGTGTTTTAACAATAGAAGTGTGTTCGAGTACAATATACAAAAAGTCGAGACGAAATCAAGAATATTTACATATGACCGAAAAATCGACATAATTATACTGATATATTTTTATTTTACTTTATAATAAAGCTCACGCTTTCACTGAAAATCTCTTTGTTAAACACTGATATACATGCAGCAAAAAGTATCGGAAAAATTTTGATACTTAATAATATATAAAATAAGTTTTTTTTACGGCAGGCACTGAACATTAGTTCCTTACCTCGGATGAGGCCGGAAGTGTTGCTCATTTAACATTACCCAGTGAGCACCTGTGAACCTAAGTCACGGAGGCGAGCAACATTGCTCACGCCACACTGCCACAGATGCTCGCTCATAGAGTGGGCTACATTCATGCATCAGAGAACAACACACAAGGAAGGAAACATCCATGCCCTGAGCGGGATTCAAACCCGCCGCCACTGGCTTCACAATCAGGCACGCTGACCGCTCGGCCAGCAATGTATAAAATAAGTAAAATATCCTAATTTCAACAGTTTTACACGAATTTTTTATTATAGGTATTTTTTCCCCCACTTATCGCTTCAGAGGTTGAAGTTAAGAAAATTTAGGACTTGGTTCACGGATCAGTGGTTAAAAGATGTTATTAGTTTGTGCTAATTTACACTGCTCTTTTAAATTGTCCTTATAATATTTTTGTTAATAAAGCTAAAGTGAATTTAAATAAAAATTACAATATAAAAAATTTGAAAGTTTGTGACAAAAATTCCGCACTTTGTGACAGTAACTCAGATCAAAACACGAAACTAAAATCAGAAACCAAAAATAATGTACCATTTCTTTATATCAATAACTGGTCTGGGGGATCACTTATTATTTTATAGTAGTCCGAGAATCAGTCACTCCGGACTAACGGACCACCGTTATTTTCAAGCCCCTCAAGATGCATCTAAAAGGTTCAGTGAGTAGAAATAAAAAAACAAATGCAACGAAACATAGAGGCCGGGATAGCCTGGTTGGCAGGACGCTGGACTCACGTCCGTGAGAACGGGAGTTCGAATCCAGCCTGCCGAAGACTCCTCGTGTAGTAAATGGTGACTGGTGCACATCAAATCTGTCGGATCATTCAGTCCTCCATGTTCCCATAACAAATCAAAACCTCTGGGATTACTGAATTGGAGATTGATCGTTCTCCGTTTCAGGTCAAAGTTAGGATCTGTAGAACCTAACTTTGGATGTATGAATGGGTCCACTCTATAAACGGGTGTGAGGTATGGGTGTGGTAGAAGTTAAATTCATGGTCATAGATGGCGCCACCGGTAAACAAGAACAATCACACAGCTTACTTTAATGGCCTACGATAACAACAAAGCATGGAAACAATATGTATTCACCCTCAAAATTAGCAACAGAACATCACAATACATTTTTTTTAAAATTATTACATCGTCTATGAATCTGTTAGAATGAATTTGGGAAGTTCAATTTCGGGATCGATCACGGTAGATATGTTACGCGTTTTCAATGAGTGCAGTACAAAATAGGAACAGATCTAATCCTAACCCTTCTGAGTTATCTGTCTGTACTTGTTTTTAATTTCTTCGATATTTATCTGCGATTTTACAAAAGTATCGCTTTTATCCCGTTGTCCCATTCGTTTAGCCTCAAACGGAATGCAGTTCATAGTTTATGGTTTTGTTTTTTCCACTTCTTCAAATCGTTTAAACCATTCTGAAAAGTATTTTCTGTTTCTGACATCTATTCTGTATACCTGGAACAACATCACTCGTGATTCTAAGACTATTTGCCCAATTTGTGTCAAAACTCCATGTTTATTCAATTCCATCTCAATTTGGGGAGAGTTTTCACCCACACACCATTTTTTTCTGCTCGTAGCAGACTAATCTGCTTTATTTTCTTGCTACCTTTTGCAGTCACATGCACATAATCGTATTTTGAAATCGCGTTGAATCTAACGTATCCTACCATCCATCGAATTTTTTCCTTGAATATTACTTTATATTTCCCTAAGTATTATTTTCTTGTGGCCTTTGCAGTCACGTGCACATGGCCGAATTTTGAAATCGCGTTGCATTTCATGTATCCAACTGTCCATCGAGAACCTTGAGCATTACTTTATATTCCATATTATGGTTTATTTGCTTTTTTTTCTTGCAGCTAGAGAGGCATTATTTGTAATTAGAGAAAATATTTCTTGCCCGAATTATACTGCTCATTTAATGAAATTTGCATATCAAATGAAGTTGCCATTAGTGAAAAAACAAATTTAATTAAATCGATGAGAACGAGTAAAAAAGAATAATATAGCTAAGTGCCTATACTTTTTTCAGTGACCCGATTCAGAACAAAATGTTACATTTTCAGTTCAACAGCTGCCTATGTTGACCGTTAAAGTTTTTACTGCTTACAGTGTTCGATTGATGACTTAACCATTAGTTAAGTCAGCGGTTTTTAACCTATGGGTCGCGACCCAAAATTGGGTCGCGAAGCATATTTCTTCGGTCGCGCTGAGTCGAACCAAAAAAGTTAGTAATACACCAAATAATAAGTAATACCAACACCTCCTAGAAGTAGTCATTGTGGCTTACTCAGCCTAGGCTTAATAAGGAACCTGGGTAACTCTATACCCTTAATCCTCGCTCATAATAATTAAAAAAGGCACATGACTCATAATTTGTTTAGCATATCAAGGTGCAAAATTAATATAAAAATAAAAGATACTTAGTAGTTAATGTTTAAAATAAAAAAGAAAATAAAAAAGTAAAAAAGAATTAACATAAGGGCCCTCTCTTTCAAAATGTATTCAAGCACAAAGTTCTCATTAGAACTGTATGAATTGCATTTAAAATTTAAAANCATATCAAGGTGCAAAATTAATATAAGAATAAAAGATACTTAGTAGTTAATGTTTAAAATAAAAAAGAAAATAAAAAAGTAAAAAAGAATTAACATAAGGGCCCTCTCTTTCAAAATGTATTCAAGCACAAAGTTCTCATTAAAACTGTATGAATTGCATTTAAAATTTAAAAAACTTAACATACGTATTGATATTTCCGTTTTTTTTTAGGAATAAGTTTAAATGCCAATTATTTTCAAAAAGTCATAAATATATTTTAATTTGGTCAATAAAAATGATTAAAAACACTTGATTATTAATTAAATTTTCGCTTGATCGAAAAGTACTTTTGTTAATCTTTATTATTAAAAAAATAAATAAAAAATTCGTAAGTTAAAAAAAATCATCATCGTAGGATTGAAGATTTTTTAAAAATACGATCTAAAATAAAGCAATGAAAAATTTTTTACTTTCTTTTGGGTCGCGACATGAGCATATTTCTCAAATTTGGGTCGCGGCTTGAAAAGGTTAAGAACCACTGAGTTAAGTGATATCTTATAAATCAAAATAATATTTTTCTTCAGAGCTTATTATCATTCTTTAAAATATGCATAGCTTGCCAAAATGTTATGCATGGCTGTTAAGTTCTAGATTGAGATATGCCATTGTTTTAATTACTGAAACAATTGGTTTTAGTTTATACAAAACTTTCCAAGAAATTGTGAGATAAAAGGTATGGAATCCATTTTACTCCATCGAAGTAGCTTTTTTGAAAAATAAAGGTAAAGGATGCACCTCGTCCAGTACTATAGCATTTCACATTTCCAGTACCATAACATTAGACTTGAAGCTCTCCTAAAATCTAATGCAAATAGTAAAACATTGCCTTAAACCCCATCACATTGCATCATTAGTTTAATTTCTTGACAAATCAGTCTAAAATAGTTACTACATACGACGCTTCAAGGAAATTTGAAAAATATTGCTTGGAAGTGAGACCTGTTTGGAAGATTTTACCTTTAATGCTGAAAAAGACGCAGTGTTTTATGCTGTATTTCATAATCATAAATTTTTCACTTATTTTGACCCTAAATTAACAAAAAAACAACAAAAAAAGTATGAAAAAAAGGTTTTAATAAAAATTCTACTTCAAAGGGTAAAGTATTGATTTATCTGAATTGATAATTACGATTGATGTTCAAGTTTAGAATCTAATAGACATTCTGTTCATTAGAATTAACTTTCTCAGATTTGATTTAGTTACATCATGAACTAGTTCATTCTTTAAGTTTAATCGTTGATTGTGATTCATCTAGCAAGAGCTTTCGAGGTCTCATTACACACCAAACGCTATTTTGCTTAAAGTTTTAGGTAATGACCTTTGCGAAAGTATTAGAGGCAGGGGTGGTGTCATTACGTAAACATTGCACGCTATTTAACGGAAGCAATATCTATTGAACGTGAAACGATCCACAAATCAATCCTTCCAACTCCAGCTGTAGAATTCGACATCGTTTCTTAATTAATCCAGTTAATGAGTGTTAGATGAGTTGCATAGTAGTTCACGAATAACAATTTACTCGAGAGAAAGGCTTTGATGAGTGGTTTGAATACGAAGGGCTCTTTTAATGGACTAAGACCTAATTAATCGAGTGAAAATGTTGTAGCTGACGCAAAGTTCACTAATTTTCAATGCCAGTTCCTATTTAAGTATACATATAGTTTTATTTGGATTGCTTTTTATCAGCTATAAAGTAAGGTGTTTATAAGATGCTTGGTTTCTCAATAGTTAGAGCTATTCAAACTAATATCTTTGATTCGCTATAATTGTCAGAGATGCAAAATGCTTTGGATTCGACAAAATGTTTTAAAAAACGGTAGAGAACTGCAGACTAAAAGTTACAGATTTTCGGTTAATTTTGCCAACTTTTTAAAACTCTTTACGTGGCTTAACTGTAACAAAGTGGCGTATCACATAACCCTTTGACTTATTTAGAAGTGGTGGTGAGTAAGAACTCTATAAATTGAATTTACTAAACCAAGAATCATACATTAAAAGATTGCCATTCAAAATTTTTTATCCACTGTCCGGAGCAAGTTGGCCTCTCTGATTTGTTTGGGACGAAAATTTTATGAAATTAAACTTTTATATCTGATATAGAATGAGGAATATTTGCTAAATTTAATTTATTTACTGACTCAATTATTTAGGGCTTTTCAAACTAACTTTAATTCTTAAACTTACAATTGCTTGGAGCAAACAGTTTACGAAATTAGACTTTTATATCAGCAATAGATTAGGTAATGTTTGGTAAAGGACAAGCTACAAATCTTATGAAAATAAATTCTCAGTCAAATTGGCTGAAAATTTAATATGTTGTAGTTCAAATCATTCTGAGCAAACGCTTTTAATGACTAAAAATCCAAAGGTGGATAGTTTTTGAGATGTGGAGCCTCAAGCATAAGAGATGTGGGCAAGGTGTGGTGAAAGGTGCTAGAAGGGTGTAGTTCAGGCTTAGGTGAATGCGAAGAAGTAATGCTAGCTATTCATTTAGTGCTGGATGCTTTAACGTGCTACTAGCTTTTTCATTACTTAATCTAACTTTCAATTCTCAGTTGAAAGCTCATTATTAACTATTTTTTTCTTCAGTTTCCTTAGTTAATGCTAATGCCGTGACGGAATTAGAGAACTACTATTTATGGTTTGAGGCTATGTATCTCCGAAGCTATTAATTTTTTGATGTTGCGTTAATAAGAAATTTTGATCAGAATATTTTGAACTGCAACATGTAAAATTTCAGTCTATTTAGCAGAAAATTGATTTCTGTAAGATTTTTTACGGGGGTCCTCTGGTTTGTTTACTGATCTTTGTTTTTTTCCCCAGCTATTTAAACTATTCAAACTAACTTCTTTAATCCTTCATACACTTTCAATAGTTAGGAGCAGACATCGTATTATGTCATCCATAGAGTAAGGAGTGTTTGGAAAAGTTGATGCGTTATATTTGCAACTTTTAGGATTGGGGAAACTAACATCCACGATTTTTGTTAAATTTTTTACTGTTAGGAATAAAATTTCCTTTCGAAAAAATTTTATCATTTTTAAAACTTGTGTTAAAAGAATTTTTTTCATAAAGATAAATAAAATAGTAAAAGTAATTCACTGTAATGTGACTGGTATATACAAGACTGATCGCCTAATGAAGGTCTGACCGAACCGTGACGCACTGGAAGGTTATAAGTGGCATTTTAGTCAGTTTTCAAAATTATGAGTAGTCACTTTGACTGTTTAATTTAATTAAATTTTTTCTATTTATACTTCTAAGCTAAACATCTCCTCGAATTATTCAGTAAAGAAATTGGCAAATAGTATGCGCAAAGTTGGTATCCTTTCGTTTATACCGAGCTCAATTTTCTTCTTCAAAGATTAAGTTGTGGGCTTGATTACATAAATCTTTGAAATGAAAATTAAATAAAAGTCAAATAAAGAGTTTCTACAGTGTTGTTTCATATAATTTTGGTGGTTAATTCTGATTTCCAAAATAGGAAATAGCATGGTCCGGAGAAGGACTTAACGATGCACAAAATGTTACTCAGCAATTAAAAATACCTTGCTCTATCATGTTGCGCTTAATTTTTAACATCTCAATTTTTGATCTCCATAAGGAATTTGAAAGACCAGGAAATGACTCAGGCTGTAAATAAAGAGGATCTACAAAATAAAAAAAAAATGAAATACAAATAAAAAATCTCTACATTGTTGAATCATATAATTTGGATGATTAATTCCGATTACCGAAACAGGAAATTCCATGGATCAGAGAATGCCTTAACGATGCACAAATTATTATTCAACAATGAAAAATGCCTTGTTCTATCATGCTGCACTTAATTTTTAATATCTCCATTTCTGATCTCCGTAATGAATTTGCAAGACCAGGAAAGGACTCAAGTTATAAACATACAAGGCAAATAAAGAGGCTCTACAAAATAAATAAAGAAACAAAACACAAATAAAAAATCTCTACAGTGTTGAATCATATAATTTGGGTGGTTAATTCTGATTACCGAAACAGGAAATTATATGGACTAGAAAATGACTTAAAGATGCACAACATACTACTCAACAATAAAAATTCCTTGTTTTATCATGGTATGCTTAATGTTACGCCTTGTTCTGTCATGTTACGCCAATTCTGATCTCCATAATGAATTTTCAAGCTCAAGGAATGACTCAAACTAAAAATGTTATTCAATGAAAAAGCATTATATTTTCGTGTAGTCCTATATTTTGTAAAAACATAAATTCACTGTCCTTTTTTTTAATCGTAGACACTTTCTTTCCTAAATGATGCAGAATTCGAATTTTACATAAATTTTGGAGCACCTTTTAATATACTTGAATGCAGTATAAACTTTATTTCAGAGCATTAAAATATTTTTTCAAGTAATAAACCAGTATTTCTTAACATTGAAAAAAACTATTAATATTTATTGGTTTTAAGCATTAACCTAATGTTTCCCTGCAATTCAGACTGTAATGAAAATCAATTTAAAACCATCAAAATTAAATTACCTTTAAAATCATCACTTATTTAAAGACTGGTTGACAGAAGATGGTGAAATGTTTACTTTCTCAACGGAAAGACATTGATTTGAAGCTAAAGGGATTTCGCATTTAAGTAGCTTAAGATCGCCGTTTGGACAATACTTGGAGTAAATAGAGCGCCGAAAAATAATCTTAAAGCTTAGAAAATCCATTCCCTTCGTTGAAGGAAATTAAAGCGGGTGGACTAAAAGTTGCATGCAAGACTTTTGATTTATATTTTCCCACGGGATAGGATTCTGAAAAGGGGGTTTTGTGGGGATAATTACCTAAATAATTAGCCAAACGATAATAATCATTGGAATTTTAAGAGAAATCGAGGGAGCGAAATCGTAATTAAAGGGATATATCAGTCCTTTTACATTATATATTCACTATGATTTATTCAATGCAGCGAGGTTTCAAATGCTTTATTAATTTGTTAATTTTAGGAATTTCTTAGTAAAAATAAAGTTAGAGCTTTAAAGATAGAAAAAAGGAAATATGATTTAAATTACTACCAATTTACCATTTAATACAAATTTTTATATATTAAGAAGTGATATCGTATTATTTTTCATGTGAATCATTTACTAATTTATCGTATTTTATTATTTTATTAGTTTATTATTTGTATTTGCGGATTGAACTATTTAAAGCTTCTTATTGAAAGTAATTTTCTAAGTGTAAAAAAGACTTATTAGTCAGTAAGGAAAAGTGTGAAAAGTAATGTATTTTCAGAATAGATGCCAATTTTAAATTGAAAACCAACGATTTTACTTTTGAATATGCAAATACTGAATACCATAGAAGATACAGGGTGTTGCTTAATGACTTTATATATCTCTATATCTATATCTATATCTATATCTATATATCTATATCTATATCTATATCTATATCTATATCTATCTATATATATATATATATATATCACATATTTTACGTTAGAAAAGCATTTTTAATGAGCATCGATAAATATATTTTTTGAGCATGCTTAGTTCCTTCCTTACATTTGAAGTTAAATATGTATGCGACAACAATTTAGAATAAGTTTTAAAATACAAAATGTTTTGATAACTTTTTTCTAAAAAGAGCAAACAAATTGAAAGTGGATAAGCATTTTATTTCTAGTCAATTTAGGAAACACTTTCTAAAATTATATTAGAAACCCTTAGCCGTTAACCCTTAGCATCTTTTAACTCGTTACAAAATACATTTTACAGCTTAACGAATAGAAAATTGTTTCCAAAAATTTAGAATAAGGAAGTAGAATTGATACCAAACATGTTCACTTTATGAGCAATGACAAACCAACCCCTATATAATTTACTAAAATGTATACAAAATTGCATTTTACTTTTTACTTACCCAAATACAGAAATTTTTCAATAGGGTAATTTTAGTGGAAAAGGAAAATGGAAACGCTCCAGTTTGTTTCTGGAAAATAAGATCTAACAATTGGTGTTCTTTAGAAGTTTCTGCATAGCAAATTAGATTGAAATTTTTTTGTTAGCGGAGGATGTTTGCTCTAAAATAAGCAACAATTTAATAAGAAAGGAAAGCAAAACAATCAAACATAATGTTTACTAACTGTTATAGCGAACATATTTGTTTTTTTTCCACTTGGTATAATTTTGTTAGAAACAACGAAGCACGCGAAAAAATAATCTTATGGAAAATTTGTTCTATGCAAAGACAATAAAATCAACATGAAATACCCATTAAATGTTATAGCTTTTTCGAAGTGAACCATTATGATATAAAAATAATTTGGAAATTCTAATTTCTATATTACTATTTCGAAATATTATTGATTGATTTTTTTTATTGCAGAGGCATTTGAGAGTCAGTTTCACAAAATTAAAGTAATTATAATATTTTAAGTATGAAGGGTGTTTTGTAAGAAACACCATTAATATATAATTTTCGAAATACTTGTACTTTATAGAGTCATAAATCGTATACATTATGGGTAACAAATATGTATTGAAGCGAGAAAAAACATACGTTTTTGAAATTTGTCGAATCTCTAATGATGAATATGGAATAAAACATTAATGCTATAATATGATTGCTTGATGAAACAAGAAGGCGATTCTAATAATCACTTCTGTTTCCTAAGGCAATAAAACAGGTTTTGATGCTTTCAGTTCCACTTTCAAAACTAGTATTAACACTAGTAATGACTTTGTCTTAGTACAAACTATATTAGTTCTTTTTCCATTGATTACATATTAGTTTACTTCCTCTAAAGTGTATATTTTGATTTTATTTTTGACTAGGGCTCTTATAACACACATTAAAAGTGGTAATTACATAACACCTTGCTTAATTTATTAAAACAAAATTATTGCCGTAATAAATTCAGTTTCCTTAAGGCAGTGGTTCCTATTTTTGTCAAAGTCAACGAACACTTGCAATATTTCAGCAGAACGTGATCACAAAATCAAAAAATTATATCATGTTTTTATGCTGTATAATATATTAGAAAAATCATATAAAACTATGCTCTCATAAATTCATAGCAAAAATTCATAGCAAAAATTAATGAAAAAAATGTTTCAAATCAATAATAATGAAAAACAGTTTTCAAAAAATCTCTATTCAAAATTTGAGAAGGTATATCCAACCCATTCATGCACCAATAAATAATGCTCCGTATTGTGTATTTTTAAAGTTTATATGCGTTTCAACAAGTCCTTTCATGAAAATGTGATAGAATAAATTCTGTTGAATTATGTTAAAGTCAAAAAAAAATGTTTTTATGAAAAGTTTATAGTGCTGAACTTGTTAACAAGTTAGTACACATCATGTAAACAGCGTCATTCGTAAAATAATAAATATTCTAATAAAAGAATTGCTGTGAACTATTTATATTTATATGGATATTATGGTATAGGAAGGTATTCTATTAGTGTAAAAAAAGCTAATAATAAAGTGCAAATTATTGCAATGTGATAAGGAATTGTATTATTTGTTTCTTTTACTTTTTAAGATGCAGTAAATATGATTTTTATTGCTTTTATCGAATCAGATTCCTATCAAGAAGAATATTAAATAATCTAAAGCAGATTTTATTCTTTGCCTATAAAATATATTAATTTGTCTCGTTTGTCTTATTAAAACAATTTAAAATTCTCGTTTCTGCTGTGAAATGCGGCAAAGGTTCATTACCACTTGCTTTTAATCAATATTTAAGTTAAATATTATTTCTAACCACAATCATATTTTCCCTATTTTTCAATAAAAATATGTAAACGTTATAAACTCCACTAAAAGAACAGTTAATTAATCTACGGCCCTCTACCTTGATTATTTTGAAATGGACTAATTTCCGAAATTTTTCGAAGTAGAATTTCAGAAATTATTCCATTTCAGAGTTTACTTGTTAGTCTGCTTATGAATTTCACAAACAGATTATACTAGATAAAAAAAAGTTTAAGCTTGATTTTTTAAAAAAAAACAGTGAAAAGAAAGAAATTTATATCTCATCAGATCGTCTCTCTTTCTTCAAATCGGAAATCTATCACGCCAAAATCAGCGCCAAATATGAGATCTTTAAAGCATTGTAAAATTATATTATAATTATACAAACAGACATATTGGTAATTAAGTAGTTTTCTATTGACATCAAATAGTTTTTTATTTTAGAAATCTTTACATATTTCAAATATTTATTATCGGCATACGACTTTCAATGCTCAGAGGGCCATAATAGATTTCAAACGTCTCTCATTGGTGGAGGTGAAACAGGAGAAAACCACGTGACGTGTAGATTTCGTGAGCCACAACAGAAATGTTCAGAAAACGTCACTCGAAAAACCAGTCTTCTTACGTTTTTCCCAAAGGTCACCACTAAGTTGATTGACAGAAGTTTCATCCATTAGTGGTGCATTTAGATTTAAGACGTTGCATCTGATGCACATACATTTGTGTCTTCTCACGCCATTAGTAGATTGATCAAGGTAGACCTGTTCTCTGGCCGTCATGATTTCCAAATCTGTCCTCCTTGGATTTTTCCTGTGAGACCTATTGAAGACCTTCACCGACGGTACGCCTGTGGACTCCGACGTCTGTCTCGTAGTCAGGCAGCAGGCTGTTGCAGGATGTGCAGGACACTACTGGATTTTTTGCCATTATATGCCGTTCCATAAGGCAGTGATGTGAAGCTTGCATTATGTTGATGGTCTCTCTGAATTTTTTCTGTGACAACTTGATTTCATAAAGAGTATTATACATTTATTTGTGTCTCCTTTCCTTTAAATTTAAATTTTCTATACTCTCTTTCGTACACGCATTGTTCTGCGAGATTTTTTTTTAATATTTGTCTTCTCTAACCCAATTTAAATTTAGACCAGATATTTTCAGATCACCTTGCGTACTAATTACATTATGTTTGTTGTTTCCTTAAAAAGCCTTTATTGGCATCGTATTTAACGTTTAAAAACCTTATTATTACAATATGATTAAAAATACGTTAATTGAATTTTTGAATTTATTCATTTTCCAAGTATCCTTACTCTGATTTATCATACCTCAGCATTAAAGTGCTATTTAATATTATATACTACATAAAACACTGCATTGTAGTTTTAATAAAACAATATAAAGAAAGTGCCGTTGGGAAATGGAGTCTATCAGTTAAAAACATTTAATAGAGAAAAAAAAAAAACATTATTGACATTGACAAGTATTTTTTCATTGCTTTCAATGTTACTTATAAATTTTTCATCTTAATCCTTTAATAGAGTTTAAAATTTCACTCAGTATTTTTACGATGCTTTTTTTACATCATTATAAAGATTATCCTTTACAAGTTGTCAGAATAATATATTCGATGATGTAAAAGATTTTTAGCCATTCCTGATGAACTTTACAGTATGGTGACTTTTTTTTTTGCTCTAAAAGCGCAGAAAGGTATAAAAAAAAATCTAAGTAATCTCATTAATAGAGAAACTTTCATGCAGTGTCTCACCTTCTTTTTTAGTCTTAAAAAAGAGAACTTTTTCCCCTATCTTTGGCGAATGTAATGGCACATTTTCAGGACAGTTTTACGTTTTATTTTATAGAGTGTGCGTAATCTTCTTTGAAAAAGGATGTCGCGATAAAGAAGATTTTATTAGTTATTTGTCTTTGGGATTTTTTTTATCTTGTTTTTTCTCGTCGACTCGTTCAAAGTCTTATCATCAAAGTAAGAAGTGGTGACGAAAGCTTAAATAAGAACGAGGAAAGAAATTTCTGAGAAGTTTTTCTTTCGGAGGAAAGTAAGGAAGTTGAAAATATTGAAGTAAAATAGACTGAGAAAGGCTCTATTTTTCCAAGTTATATCTATCCACTCTAGAAAATTGCTATGTTTAAAAAAATAGTTTATTAAATTGAAATGTTTAAGATTATATAAGAGGTTAATTAAAATGTTTAAGGTTATTTGGTAGTTACTTTTTTTTCAATAATTAAGTTTATTTTCATTTTATCTTTTCAACATTGGATCGAAATATACAAAATGCAATAAATTAGATAAAAAAAATCCATTTTTAGCTTTCTGTTCACTCTTTCGTTTTTAAGTTGATGAAAAATTTATTTAATTTGAGCACACATCCTAAAATTGAAAAAATTTCTTTTGTACATTTTAGGTTTATAAATAACATACTGAATTCAGGATAAATATTTGAGGTTTAAATAAGCCATTATGAAAAGTTTATTGAACTTGGGCTCAAATCCTATGACATGAAAGTTGAGAAAATCTTTTTTGTACATTTTAGAGTTTTATGTCACTTTATATCAATCATCATCACAATTAATCACATTTAAATCAATCAGGAGAAATATTTGAAGCTTAAGTTCCACCTTCATAAAAATTTATTGAATTTGAGTACAAATCCCAAAGTATGAAAATTGGAAGAATTCTTTTCGTACATTATAGGTTTCAAAATCATTTAGGGAATTCAGGAGAAATACTTGAATCTTAAGTTCTCCAGTTTTCCTCACTTTCCCTAAGAACTAATATTAAAAGCTTTTATATGTTAATACTTTCTTAAAATACTTTTTTTAATATTACGTTCAGTAAAAATAATTATTTCTGGTATTTTTAAGCATCATTCAATTTGAAATTTCGGTGAGAGATACGGGAAAATCACAGTTTTTTCTTTTGTTTCATTGCTGCAAATATCATTGAAACAAGTGAAAACATCTTTTGTGTTATTGTGTTCTGCGGAAATTCAAGCCTTGTGATTACTTTCAGAAGTGAATGACTTTGTATAATATTTGAAAAGATATATAAAGTTATATATATATTATACATTTGAATATTAAGTAGTTACTTTTCAATAGTTAACTTGATTTTCCTTTTACCTTTACATCCTTCAAAATTGAACCAAAATGCAAAATAAAGTTAATTAAATACAGAAAATCTATTTTCAGATTTTTGTTCACTCTTTTGTTTTTACTGTCCAGGAAAAATTTATTGAATTCAGACATATAAATCCTAAAAGATTGAAATCCTAAGAAATTTGCAAAAATTCTTTTTGTAAATTTTTGGTTTTAAAATCACTTACTGAATACGGGAAAAATATTTAAAGCTGAAGTTTACCATCTTACAACACTTTCATTTGCTTACATCTTTATAAATTATTAATTTCTTGATATACTTTTTGATGTTCGCAGTAAAAATAAGAACCTCAGTTCCTTCAGTCACTTTGAAATCTGCACCATTTGATTTCAGAGAGAAATATGTGAGAATCACAATTTTCTCTTTTATTCCATTGCCACAAATATCAGTGGAACAAGTGAAAACATCTTTTGTGCTATTTCTCTACGGGAATTCAAGCCTTGTGATTACTTCCAGAAGCATTTCATCATTACAAATGGAGCATCTGGAGAGACTAGTTTTGTCCCACTCAGACTACCTTTGCAGCGTCCGTATTTTTCCCACCCTTGGCACCACCCACCTCATCTTTCCGGAGTCTGTGATTTACGACCCATTACGTTCCGGAGTGCGACCCCATTGCTGAGGAAGCGACACTAACCACTGTTCATCCTATTGTGTTGACGGTGCTTACGCTGAGGATCAGCAATGATGAACGCGATTCGCTTTGATCCGATCTGAGATTAAAACAGGAGCATCGCAGACCAAGAATACTTTTCCGAAGTTGAACGAAATGTGTTTCCGGACAGAGTCATTATTTCTTGTAAATAAATTAGATCGAATATAGTACTTATTTTTAGATCAATAGAAAGAGAGTTACACACTTGTTCTGTAAAACTTGTTACATCCATTATTTCTAAGTTACAAAGACTGGCTAATCAGTTCTACATAGTGAAGTATTTATTAAACACTAGTTTCGATTCTTAACTAAACAAGTGATTAGATTATTTCATAATTTTGGGGTAATTTAAAAACTTTCTGTTTAATTAAAGTGTTGGAACTTTCTGTTTAATAAAGTATATTTTTCTAAAGCTGAACGAAATATGTCTCCGGATTGATTTATTAATTCTTATTACTACTTATTTTTAAATCAATAGTATAAGTGTCACAAACTTGTTAAATCAATAATTTTTGAGTTAAAGATTAAACTATTAATACCTTACCTTGATGACGACTCTCCGCATTTGGTTATTTTGCAATTTCAAGGACATTAAAACTCTTAGCTTATATAAGCTATTGGCTACGAACTTTTTAAATTGCTGTTATTGAGAATTATAAATTTTCAGTTCGAGAATTTTAAATAAGAATAAGTGAAAGAAAAAGTTTATTCCGAAAAAGAAGTTTTTTTCTATGACTTTGTAACTTAATACTTATTAGCAAAACCTAGAGATCCTGATGCATCCTGCCGATATTTTCAAATAGCCTGCATTAGCTTAAACTAAACATAAACGTAAAACCAAATAATGCTTAATAGAATATTTCAATGAATAATTTATTGTGTATTTCAACAATATATTTAGTTGTGAAATCTTTGTTATAAGCTTGTTTCACTTATAACAGGAGTCTCCAAATTACGGTTTGCTTGCCAAACCAATCGGTCAACATCACCAATCCGGCCTGCTGTAGCAAGCTTGACATTATAGGTATCTGGACTTAATTATGTTTCAATTAATGTTTTAATTCAAAATAATTTAAATAATTACGATTCAATTCAAAATAATAGTTGAAAGAAATATGAAAACTGATCAGCTTAATGAAATTTGTATTAAGAACCAACTTAATGACATTTGGAATGAATTTCAACTTAATTAAATTTATATTAAAAACCAACTTAATGACATTTGTAATGAATTTCGACTTATTGAAATTTGTATCAATTTATGATGTACTTTTACGCCACTTCACTCGAGGGCTATTTCAGAAATAAAATTTAAGCTCATTTTAGCATTACAGTATGTTGGTTTGCTAGTGGAAAAAGTATACAAAAATATCCGACCTGGTTGGAGGTAAGGAAATGAAAATGATTTAGTGATTGTTAAAAGTCCAAAAAGACCCAGAAAAATGAGCAGTTTCTTTTAAATTTCTTTGGCTGTACTATAAAAAATTCTGAATCAAATTACGGTATAAAAGTATTGGCATTCTGAGTGCAGCAGGCTTAAAATCCATTTCTACCATAAAATATTATACCATACTTTTTAAAGCAATATTTATTTAATTAGAGTGATTCAAAGATTTTGCTGTAATTATTACTGTAAAAATTACGATATACCAGATTTTTTACCCCTTAACATGCTCCAGTAAAAATGGATTTTACAGTAAAAAGTCTCGGCTACCTAAGGGCCGATACTTTTTACAGTAATTTGATTTGAACATTTTACAGTGTGGGGAGATAAATGAACCCGTTCTCCCTCTGGTTAATAGGTAATTTTGATGGTTAGATCTTCGAACATTCTATTAAAATATTTAAAGATGCATGAAATATAACTTCTAAAGTAACATAAATTTCCATAGGAATGAAAAAAGAATTATTTAAAATAAACAGCATTATTTAGAACATTGTTCTAAATAAACAGCCGTTCTAAAATTCATAGTTCTAAATAAACAGCATTATTTAGAACTTATTGTTTTAAATCATTCAAAAATTTTCGCAATAGATATGATTATAAACTTCTTCAATATATTTAAATAATAAAGTTAGAAATAAATCATAAAAAATAGTTGCTGAACTTGTTGTACCTTGAATCGGTACAAGATATAATATTGATACGAGAGGAAGATGCAATAAACACGCATTTTATTTTTCTTGTAAAAATAATATTTTTATACATTATAAATTTATACATTTTATAAATTAATATAAGTAATATATATATGCATATATAATAAGTTTAATTATAAGTTAAAATTTCTCAAATTAAATAAAGTATTTTTACATGTTTCAATTATAACGAGACAATTAGTTTAATTTTAAAATAACGGTGAATGTTGATTTTTCGATAGTCTGTGAATAATTTGAGTTTGCTTCGATTTAAATAAATTAGTTTTTTTTCTTTTCACTTGTTTGCTCAAAATAAATTAAATGAATTTAAATATATATTTGTCGCAACGTTTTATTTTGTTCAGTATGTGAACAGACAAAGAGTAAGAATTAAACAAACAATGAAAAATGCATTTAAACTTGAAAGAAATTTAATTAGACACTTCATTGATTAAAGTAAATTTAATTAATTGCGCGTCAATGCAAAATACTTTGTATCATTCACATTTATTATATGAGATTCAGTTTTATACATTTAAAAAAATGCACTCTAAAGTCTATGCAGCTAAATTCTAATTAAAAAAAAAGAGTTTTAAAATGCACATTGGTGTTTATCTTATAAGTACTTCAGTCAATAAGATATAATTTTGTTTGAATCTGATGCATCTATATTACATTTTTGAGACCAAAATTAGACTTTTAGCTTAATATATACACCGAAGAGCCATTACATTATGACCACCCTGCTAATGACATGTAGGACCACCTTTAGCCCTCAAAACTGCTAACACCCACCGTGGCATTGATTCCACAAGGTGCTGATTGGTAGTTTGAGGCATCTGGTACCTAGAGCTCACCAACTGGTCCTGCAATTCCCTCGCATTGTGAGGGGGTAGCGTGGCAGCACGAATTTGGTTTTCCAAGTAGGACCACAAATGCTCTANGTCTGAGGTATCTGGTACCAAGCGCTCACCAACTGGTCCTGCAATTCCCTCACATTGCGCGGGAGTAGCGTGGCAGCACAAATTTGGTTTTCCAAGTAGGACCACAAATGCTCTATTGGATTAAAGTCAGGTGAATTTGGGGGTCAAGACACGACTTGAAAGTCACTGGAATGTTCCTCGACGATTCGACCCTTATGACATGGTGCATTATCCTGTTGGTAAACACCATCCCCCGCACTAAAAACTGTTGCCATGAATGGGTGAACCTGGTCTGCAACTATGTTCAAGTAGCTTACAGACGTCAGGGATTGCTCAATGAGGATTATGGGTCCTAATGTGCCCTACGAAAACATTGTTCCTGGGCGAAAAACCACGAAAACCTGGGCGAGCCCATTGTTATAGATGGAGGGTGGTCATAACGTAATGGCTCTTCGTTGTATGTTCTTGTGTATAAACGATAGAACTGTTGTGTATGTATATGGCGCTCGACTTATATGTCAAATCGGAGCTCGTTTGACAAAATATTGTCATAAGTTATGCAAAAGATTGACCCACCCTGTTCTTGGGCTATTCTTCAGCATTTTTAAATACAGTAAAATATTTCTACAACCTGATATTTTCAAAAAGATCCTTCATTATTCAATGTTTAAGTATATGATTTTAATGAAAATAATAAGTGCTTTTTCATCAACTGTAGAGAGTATAATAATAACAAATAATCACTTTATCTTTCTAGAAAAAAATTTAGGCAATATATTTCTGAAATAGGTTAAATAAAAAACTATGACGTAATAATATCTATCCGAATTTGCTGTTGAGCAACTCTGAAATTGGGCAAATGATTACTTTATTTCAAGTTCTGTAAAAAAAGTTGCTTCTACCATTTTTGGTGCTGAGATAAATTAAAATTCTTACAGTGGTCTGTTATGGTCTTTTTTTAAATCATTCATTTTGTGTGTGTTTGTTTATTGACACCACTTATTTTAAAGCACATTAGGATCAATTTAATAGCTTCATTGCAAAATCATTGCGTTTAAGAATCAAATACGATTTCAGTAATATATTAGAGCTAATTCTTTCAAACAGTTATTGTTTTGTGTGAATTATGTGCAATTTTGATAGCAACAGTTCAGCACTTAAAAATGTATTTGTAACAATTTTATATTTTAGTTAGCAATACATTACAATTAATGCTATTAAATTGGCTCAAATACGCAGGAAAATATAAGTTATCAGTAAGCAAACACACAAAAATGCATAAATTAATAAATAAACGAAGCGATTACAGTGAAAAAGTAAATCACAAACTTGACTATATGCATTGTAAAAAGTTTTAGTAAGTCTCAACACCAAAAATGGTGAAAGCTACTTTTTTCACGGGATACCGAATAGAGAACTCTTACACACTTTAAAAGGAGTAATTAAATCTTAATACGAATAATTAATAAAGCTCATCCCAATCTGTAACTCGCTGGGGAAGAAAAATGTATTCATCGGAGCCCCGCAAATTTGCAAATAATTATTGCATACTTAGTCTATTTAACTAAATTCTTGTGTAAAATGATAACAGGTCATGTTTTACACTTACAGCAAATGCTTTTAGACCATTATTAGATGCTTAAAAGCGATTAGTTGTACGATTTCAAGATGTTGACAATATGGCTGCCGAAATAGTGGTTTATATACACAAAGTATACAGGAGATTTCTTATAGGATTGAATTGACTAACTCGTTATAGCTTCTTTAATACCAAGTAAGTTAGTGGTAGACGGATCATGGGTTAGAGTCCCAGAGTGCCCCTGCTGACAGGATGACCGTGGGAGGTTTTCGTTTCTTGCCTCTCCATGTAACCCATATGCGAGTAACTTCCATCAAAAAGTCCTCCACGAGGCAAATTTCTCCCAAAACTTAATCCAGGAGTTCCTTTGTCTTCTGGATTGGGTTCAAAATTACAAGACTATGGAGATGAACATTGGTAGCCGTCAAGAATAGGGTTGGCTGTTCAATGAAGGTCATAAAATATAAAATACCACGTAAGTTGCAATTCTTTTCACATATTGGTTAGGAATATTGATTGTGATAGATTATTTGCCGAATAATTTCAATTTTCTTATCGGATTGATTTGACTAAGTATTCATATAAACTATGATGAAATGCTTGTATGTTTCTAGTTGTATACTAAAAATGCTTATGTTCTGATAAAATTTACATAAATCTGCCAATTGTTTACAATGATTTTATAATAAATTTCTATTCACTTCGGTTTTGTTCGAATTATATTAATATTCTGTCTGTATTGTGTGTATGTTTGATTAACAAACTAATTTTATAAAAGAAATATTGTATATATGCATCCTAAATTAATGATTCTTGCTTTAACATATATTGTATCATACAAGTAATTTTACTGATTCTTATTTGTAGCTCATCTTACTGTAATTATAAACTTTAGTGTAACTGAATAACAAACACGGTGGAGGCTACTTTACACCTAGTAGTGTAAAAGAGCATTCTAGGTATTTCACTACACCAGGCACTATCCTAGGTTTCGGTGTAGTGGAACATTTAGTGAAACAACACTTCGGTGTAAAGTATTTGTCACCATTTTTGATGTTCTGATGCAGGCAAATTGCAATGTAGTGTATTATATTGGGTTGATGCATAACTTCCCGCGTTTTTTTTTAATTTAAAAAATTTGCGTTGAAAATGAAATGTTTTGGCATAATCTTTTGTGTTATTCGAAAGAAAATTTTTCGCTCTATAAAATAGTGTATTTCCCTTTTTCTTTACTTTAATTTTTGTTACTTTTTAGAGCATTTAAATGGAGTGTCAAGTCGACAAAAACGAGCGTTTCCGACACCACCTTCTATTTGCATTTAATCGAGGTGCCAAAGCCACAGAAGCTGCTCGAGAGAGTTGTGCCGTGCGATTTCAAATGCTTTACGCGGCGTTTCGTTCAATAATGACGTCGAATTACGGGCTTGGTTGGACGACTTTTTCGAGACGCTTCCGGGTAATTTCTACCGAAGTGGCGTCGAAAAACTAGTTGAACATTAGGAGGAAGTCGTAGAAAACGGAGAGTACATTATAGATTAAATTGTTGTTATTTTATATCAAAAAACAAAGTTATAAAAAAATTTAAAAAAAAACGCGGGAACTTATGCAGCAGCCCAATAGCATCAATCTATAAAAATAAGTCAACATTATGTTTAACTAAGAAAAAAAAATTGAATTGATGAAAATAAAAACAGTAAAAAGAAAATGTTCTTAGTCAGAGCAATGTGTAAAGCTATTTTTTCAACTTCATGTTTTTTATATGTGTAATATTTTGAGAATTGTATAAAAAAATTTTCTTCTCCAAATTATTGATGCATATCTTTAAACGTTTACGTGACAATAGTTCAAAATGGCGGGATATTGAAAAGAATAGTGACTTGAGCTAAAAAAAGAAAAATAAATCTTGAAAATGAACGAGAAGGGTGAAAGTGAAGATACAAAGCTAAAAACGAAAGAAGCTAAGGTACCTTTTCTTTTTCTAAATACTTATTTTGTTCGCACGCTAACTTTAGTTTTAGTAGTGAAAAACGTTTGTGCATGCTGCAAGATATGTTTTTTTACAGAACAATGCGATTTTTATCACGGAAGTGAAGTTTTAAATGTGTAATATGTTTTATAAAAATATGCCTTTAAACATTGACGATACCAAAAAAAAAAAAAAAATGCTTGTAACTGTCAGTATTTTATTTCATCATCTCAAATGTTCTGAAAGAATCGACAGTAACCAGAACCATTGATTATGTTGAGCATTTATAGCAAATTTGAGTAAACATATTGCTTTTGGTTTCAGATTTCTTTATTTTGTGTTTTATTATGTTGCTGTTTTTGTGAAGCAATTCATAGTAACGATACGCTAATGGCAAGCAATTTTAACACATTTATATAAAAAAACTGAAAAATTCTTGGCAATAGTTTTTGCTTGTTAAGTTAAAATGGATTTAGGATGTAACTTTTATCTCTATTTTGACAATGACTTCAAAATACTTAATTAACTATTTTAATTTTCCTTATACGCGAAATATGGATGGCAAAGTAGATATTAAAATGTTAACAGTTAAACGTATCTGAGTTATATATGTATCTGCACTATGTACAGTGGTGTGCAGGCCAGTATATTTTTTTAAATTTTATTTTCCACCAGTCGTTGAACAGCAGACCCAATTTTGAGTTTACGACTACTAATGTTCAACTTCATAGCCTTGTAATTTTGGACCCAATCCAGAGGACAAGTGAACTCCTGGATCAAGTATTGGGAGACATTTGCCTTCGTGGAGCACTTTTTGATGAAACTACCACGCATTTGCGTTGCACGGAGAGGAAAGCCACGAAAACCTCCCACGGTTAGCCTGATGGCAAAGAGACTCTAACCTATGATGCACTGAGGATATTTTAGATCAGCACTGTGGTCAGTGCAAGCCGGGTGCCGGTTGAATTGGCCGGTCATCGCTGAGATTCGGATCCGATTTACCTCATTAAAAAGCGAGAGCTCTATCCCCTGTTAACTTTTTTCTACTTTTGACTGTTTTTGTTTAGAATTTAAAAAAAATGCATAAATTATTCTAAACGATGCGTATAGAAAATGTGCTGTATTGAAAAACAATTTTAATTTTATTTTCTATTGTAATCAAATTTCATTAATTACAATATAGCTGCCGGAGACTTTTGCACGCTACTGATCTGAGTCATATGAATCTGATTTAAATATATCTTCATTGTAGACGGAGAAAATATTTCTGATAAAATTACTCCACTTTATAATAATGACATTTCTGGTAAAAAAACATAATTTTGGTTAATAAAACCAAACTATAAGGTATTTGAACCATTTATTTGGTTATTTTCTGATTTTATGGCAATATTTTACTCGTAAGTCTGGTTTGCAAAATTACAGTTCTTAGCAGCATGCATTTTGCAAAAAAAACTGAAAAGCCAATTTAACCAAATAAATGGATTTATACCATGCTCTACGGTATCATGATAAAATTACTAAATTTTACCACATCTACGAAATTTTATCACACGTTATAAAGCCATATTTTATTCTTTATTTTACCAAAATCATTACCATAGAGCTTCGGTGAAAATTACCGAACTTTTTGGTGTTTCCATAGAGCCAGAAGCACGGTAAATTTTAAAATATTCCGGTAGTTTTGACCATACCTTTTTTCTTAGTGTATGAAGATTGTTCCAGGTTTCAATTCAAATTTATTCATGTTGCAGTATTGAGTTCATATTTAAATTCTTTAAAATAAAAAATCCAAATTAACATAATTTGTAACGCACTTTACATATTTATAACTTATCATGTTCCGTCTATTAAGTATGTAGTAAGGAGGAAAGTCGTATATGACGTTAACGCAGTTTATAATTTTGTTGTATTCGTGAAATTTTAATAATCAATAACTTATATAATCAGACATAAAAAAATTTGCAATCTATAGCAAACTTAAATAGATATTTCACTTCATTTTTGTGTTTGTCAGGAGAAACTGAATAGAGCATCATTTTGGCAAGATTTCTTATTAATATTTATTTTGTTGGAAGATGAATGATTGTCGCCAATTTTCTTAAAGTAGGCAAACATTGATTGATTGATTCTTTAAACGTAAAGTTCAATTTGATATAGGTTTAATATAATTCTGTGCGTGTTGTGTTGCAAAAAAGTTTTTACTTGTATTCCTAGTTTCATTGAAGAAACATACATTATCGTTTTTGGCTAATGTCAAAACATGATTTATTACTTAGTTTGATCGAAAACATTTTACTTTATAGTTTTTCACTTTTTTAAGGTTATTTTAAAAGTAGGCTTCAAGTGTTTCCGTATTTTTCTCATCATATAAATTATCTTTGAATATAATGCTTAAAAAATTCACAACTTTCCGTAATATTTTTTTTTATTAATCTGACAATTTTACAATTCTCTACAAAGTAAAAAAAAAATTGTTGAATAGTTGCAATAATTTTTGATGTTAAGGGGAACCAAAACTTTTTTACAATGCGTGTATTCACATTTATTTACTTTTTCACAGTTACAGCTTTATTTATTCAATTTTTGTTTGCTTATTGACAATAAATATTTTCACGTGCATTAGAATCAATTGAATGACTTCATTGCAAAAAAATATCGTTTAAAGACAGGCATATTTTTAGTAATATATTCGCTTTAATTTTATATATTTTTTTGTGCGATAATTATAGTTCTGTACTTAAAAATGTTTTTATTTTACCCCAACATCGAAATTGGTAGCAACTATACACCAAAATTTTTTACAGCGTAAGGGAAGTTTTTTCTCAATTTTGAAGTACAAAAAAAAAAGAAAAAAAAGAGAAAATGAAACTTTTATAAATGTTACGAAATTAAATAAAATTTTTTTTTATTAATTTTAATAAAACACTTGTTTATAGCAGATTTAAGTTTAAACATTCGGAAGGAGACATTGGAAATTTGGAAGGAAGAAATCGGAAGATTTAGTTTCGGAAGAAGAGGATGTGCTACATTCAATACGATATTTAATAGTTTTGAGGAAAATTCTCTAAACTGGAAGCGATTGAGAAGTTATCAGCTAATATGTTAGTAGTTTCTTTCAAATCTGTGATTTGTTCTGTTTTCATTTAAGTGACATATTGTTCGGAATTTTTGTCAAAATTTTCTTTCTGAAATTACACATAAAGGATAGATTTATTTAACTATATATGTCCCTCAAAGTTTTAATTAGTTGTGATCGCCACGGATGCATCAATTCTCTTAACAGAGGGTGCAACCAAGCACCAACTTTTTTACCACTTTTAATTTTTAAAAAGCAGTTTCCTGATTTGTCTGGAGAGCTACGACCCTGAATTCAGTTCAAAATGTTTCTTAGTATTGTTTTCAAATGGATATTTGACAAGTTTTCAGGTTTACCACTAAAAAATATAATACTCAAAAATATATCCCACTGACTATATGAAAATGATAACTTTTTTAGTACCTACTTTTCTGAATAATTTAAAAACGTGGTTTATCAGTATATTTATTGCTATAAGTCTTTCAAATAGTTGCAACCGCACAAAAGTTTGATTAAAAGATTGATAAAAAATCAAGGTCAAATTTCATGCCAATTTTTTAAATTTGCACGAGAATCAAATTTTTTTAAAAACAAATTCGTAATTAGAAAAAAAAGCACCAGTCTTCTAAAAGATGCTTTCGAATGGAAATTAAATATACTGGACAAAGCTTTAAAAGTAAAAAAAAACCCTTTGTTTAAATTCTAACGAGAACGAGGATATTTTTTTTTATATTTCATTGCTTTTCCCTGACAAGTGTAATTATGGGAAAAAATAATATCCATTAAATTTTTTTTGTTTATGAACAAATTTTTCCAGAAATGAATTATTAAAGTTGTTGATAACGCTTAAACTCATTAAAAATAGAATTAATGGCAAACAAGTCTTGAATATTAATCTTTTCAAAATGAAACATAATTTTAATGAAAGAAAAAAAATCGATTTTTCCTTCAAGTAAAGCCTTTCCTAATTTTATTTTTAATGAATGTTTCACTTTAAATTTATTTCAAATATATTCGAAAAGTTTTTAATCCTTCCAAATTTCTTTTTTAAAATGGTATTCTTAATTTATGTTTCCTGATAACCATTTTAAGCTTAGAATGAACGAAAACTCAAATATTATTTTGAAAGTTTGATTTGCTATATAGCTTGAAGTATTAAATCAACTAATTACTATTACTAAACGTATAGGATATAATTTTTTCCTTGCTGGTAGTCATAATACTACAATACTACATCGTTAATAACGCTAATTTAATAGTAGGGGAGAGTGGGGTCAATTGTAAAATCTTTTACTTAACTATTTTTAACTAACAAAAAATCCAATATATTATTAGTATTAATTGACAGACGAGTAAAGTAGACTATCCTCTACTAGAAAAAAAAATACCTTATTTTAAATGTTATTATATTAGTCATTAACAATTTTTGACAGTCGTGCACTTGTTACAATTGAATTGTCCCCACTGTTAATTGTAACAGTTCATAAAATCAACTAAAACATAGTTAATTATACATATTATCATAGTTGTGATATATTTTCTTATTGATAAAAATAGTAGTGATATTTCAGGAGTAAAAATAATAATGAGCAAAGACCTAAAGGGCCAAACTTTTAACTTTAAGAGGTTTAAAATTTTAATTTATGCTGTGAAAGGTGACAAATAAAATAATGCACATACAACATAATATAAATGATATAGGAAGCTATTGGTGGTTCTTAAAGAGTTAAGTAATGGTTTGTAAACATAAGATTAAATATTTTTAGCTGTTACAATCGTCCCTTTACTTATTGTTACAATCGTCCCCAAGACGCCATTTCAGCTTCATTTGTTAAAAACAATGCCAGTTAATTAACAAAACTAATGTTTTTTTTTGGAAATGTTAATTAAGATGTCCACTTACATATTCGGTTAATAATTTTTATTTGTTTAAGCAAAATTACTTTGTTACAATATAATATTCTAATACCAAAAAAAGTACTTACGTAGCGTGAAAATATCTTTTGCGACGTAACTCTTTCAAAAGTACATAAAAATGGTTGCCAGCAGGGGTGTACATGTAGATTTATTAAATACACCTTGTGCACCACCTAGGAACCAAATCTAGAACCCGACACTCAAAATTTTTGCTCTGTTACAATTGGTACCCTGTTACAATTGACCCCACTCTCCCCTATTGTTATAAATACTATAAAAGGAGAATCGTTATGAACCTACTTCTACAAATCCTTAAAAATTTCAATTTCTTAGTAGAACTTTCATCTAGTTGTGTTCAATGTCAAGTCAACTTCTCTATTAAAAATATTTTAACTGATTATTGACCATACAAACAACAAAACAGATTTTTTGTCAATTTTTATCCTTCACCTCCATTTTTTTATATTCCATACACCAAAAACTTTTCAAGTTCATTAAAACAATAGATTTAATTATATTACTTAAATAAAATGTAACATTCGAACCTAGTGACTGGTACAGTATAACCATTTTACCTTCTCTGGCAGTCACTAGGATAAAATGTTCTTGTAATAATAAATTTTAGTCAACCAACTATCAAATAAGTTTTTTGTATTAATCTCTTAGTATTATTAATTTTATCTATCTTATTTAACTCGTTCATGACAAAATGACAAATATTTAAGGGTTCATCGATTTTTTAAATAAGCAAATAATAGTAGCAACAAGATTTCATTATTAACGTTTATCATATAAGTCTTGAGTCTAATAACGTTTATCCAATAAGAAAATCTATTAAGCCTTGTTTTCGGGGGTGTTCCGTATTGCTCTCTAAATATTTTTAGAATCGTTGCCAGAAAAGCATGAACATTAGAAGTCAGAAATTGATATGTGAGAGAGATAAAAAAAAATGCTACCAAAAACTTACGAATCACAATTGAGGAATAAAAAAGCTTAAAAATCAATTTGATTCACTGAGAAATAAAGTATGATCAAAACTAGAAGAATATTATTAAATTGGCAGTGTTTTTGGCTCCATGGGAACACCCAAAAGTTAAGAAATGTTCATCGTAAAGCTTTAGCAATGAATTTGGTGAAGTAAACAAAATATGGTTTTATGATAAAATATGGATATGATAAAATTTGGTAAATATGGAAAAATATATGCAAATGCCATAAATAGGCCAGAAATGCAAATGCCATATATCCGGGTCATAATAGCTATACATTGAGATAAAAGTATGGTTAAGCATACTAGCATATGGTACCGTGTTTCTGGCTCTATAGAAACACCAAAAATCTCGGTAATTTTTACCGAAGCACTTTAGTAATAATTTTGGTAAAATTAATAAAATACTGTTTTATAATATGTTAAAAAATTTGGTAAATAGGATAATGTTTAGTAATTTTATCACGATATCTTCCAGCATGTCATAAAAACCATTTATTACGTTACATTTACTTTTCAGTTTTGTATTTTTTATTAAATGTGAGGTAATAAAAATTATAATTTTGAAAACCAGAATTTTCGGTAAAGAGCTACTATGCGAATAGAAAATTACTAAAATAATGGTTTAAATACCGTATAAATTTGGTTTTATTATCCGGAGTTAGATTTTTTTTCCACCAAAAATACACACAGTACGGTAATTTAACTAGAATTTTTTTCTCCGTGAATAATAATGACTATTTATGTATTCGGCAACTATGATTTAATTTGTTTAAATTATATGTCATATAAACAAATCTTTTCTTTCTTTGGTCCAATTTCTAACAAATATTTTGACGTGCAATTTATTCTACAAAAAAAGGCATCACTTTCTAAATCTGGTTAATTGTATGCACTACACCGTTAAACTATGAACCATCTCCGGTAGCAATTCTATAGCCATTGTTTAATTCTCAGTATTATTCTATTCCTCGATTTATAGCTTTACAAAGACATAGGGAAGCTTTTCAAGCAAATAACTTGGGAACAACTGGATCGGAGGGAATTAATGATTAAATGACATTTATTGAAGATGGCGTCTCATCCATTCGCCTTAGGGAACTCATCGTATTAAATTGAGAAAGCCAAACAGGTAGTCGCCTGTCATGTGTGAATTGCTCTGAAATACGAGTAAACGTAAATGTAACTAAGTGCCAATGAAAACAATGAGTAATTTGTTATTGGATACTGTTTCTTAACGGACATTGTATTTCTGACTACAACTTCGATGTAAATAATGGAGTATATCATATTTTGTTAATAATGCCACATTTTCTTGAACTTTAAGAGCTTTTGCTTTATTAATAATTTCAAATTTTACGTTTATACAATCTTTTCATACTGTAGTTAAGCCTTTCTTTAAAACTATTACTGTATTATTTTGCCTATTTTTTGATCGACAAAAATATTTATTCCGAAATAATCATTAGTTTTTTTTAATAACTGTTGTTTAGCAGCCCAATTTTGTGCTCACGATTACCAATGTCCAATTTTATAGCTTTGTAATTTTGAATCCAATCCAGAAGACATGGGAACTTTTGGACAAAGTATTGGGAGTAATTTGATTTCATGGAGGATTCTTTTATGAAACTATCATTTGCGTTGCATCGAGAGGAAAAACCACGAAAACCTACCATGGTAAGCTTGATGGCAAGGGGACTTTAACTCCTGATTTGTCTACCATTGAGGATATTTTATGTCAAGACTGTGGTTGATGCGAGCCGAGCGTAGAATTTGTATCGATCTGCCATCGATGGGATTTGAACCTGGGTCATGAGAGGCGATCGCTTTATCCCTTAAGCAGCCACAGATCTGTGCACATTAGTTTTTTTTAAAAAAAATTTATATTTATTTTTTCAATATATTTTTTTATAATCGTCGTTGAATAGCCAACCCAATTTTATGGGTTTACGACTACTAATGTTCGTAAATTTGTCTGATCTCTCATTTTTTTTTTTAAATGCTCCTTTTTGAAGGGTTTAGCTGTTATTTCTTGTTATATAAAAGCTACGCATGGTCTCTCTGATGGCTCGCATGGAAATTAAAATAATTGGTTCATCAATAGTATACAGTAGTATTCAATCAACGAAGAAGATTAAATGACCATTTTATCCCTCATCATTCGATTAATTGGGCATAGTTACACTATTTTATTTACATAGTACCGTCGGTTCGCATCGACGGTACTATGTAAATAAAATAGGGTAACTTAATTTTACTTACATAGTACAGTCATACATATGCAATTTAGATACCTAATCTCACACATGTCAATACCAGATATGGGCAGATATAACACAGAAATAACATTAAACCACCCACTAGCCGTACCTAGATAGTCATAGATTCAACAGGTTTTGTACAGACGTTTCTTCCACAAAATTAGACATTTCTTTTGCTGTACCAAAGTAAAGGGCTACTGCACAGTAAAAACTGAAAAAAACTACACTGAAAAAAAAAAAGAAATACCTATCCGAATTTGGCGTTGAAAAACTCGAAAAATTGTGGGTAATTTCAAGTTGTTACAGAATCGAACGATCATGCACACTTTAAAGGGTGTAGTTAAATCTAAATAAAATGGATTATAAAGCTTACACCACAAATCAATATACTCGATTCATTATTCTCGCCAATCTTGGAGTTAATGTTTAACGATCTAAGACGATAAATATTTTTTGTTTGCAATCGAGAAGGTGAAAGTGTGATTTCGTCTCGCATGATTCTGAATATTACGAGGAAGTAAATCGTCATCAAAGGGTGGGTTTTAGTTGCATATTAAAGATAATTTTGTGTATTAGTATTTTAATCTCCTATTAATATCTATTACTATTAATATCTCTTATTATTCTCTAATCTCTCTAGGAATTTAATGTATATTATCTTATTATAATTCTAAATTTTTGTGCTACTGAATGCAAACAATGGGGGTGGCTAATTTAAAATAAATAGGGTAATAGAACATTTTCTGTGAGGTGAAGCACCACTTTGGGGTGAAGTAGTAGCCATCATTTTTGGTGTTAAGATGCAGCGTCACAGACATAAAATTCAGATAACCTCATGTATTAAAAAAACGCTTGCAAAAGGCCAGATAAATAAGGTTGCTTAATAATAATAAGGTAAGATTACCTAAGCAACAACCACATACATATCAGTCGTAACTCGAGCTTTTTTAGGTTTTATAGGCTGAGAAAATTAATATTGGATAAATAACGCATCAATTATTACTTACATATAGGCTATAGATAGCATTAAATAACTAACCTTTACACTTTCACCGAATACAGTGGTACTGAAGTCGCAGATTAGAACCAGTTGCTCTCGGTACTACTGGATAATCAATTACACTTTTCTCCATCGATGTCACCATAGATACGAAACAAATCCTCTGAAAAATAAACCATATTAAATTTATTAACCTCTTTATATTTGGATCAACACTTTTAAATTTTTTTGTTTATTTTTGGACTGTGTTGATCTTATTACGGGGTAAGTAAGTCTAAGAGAGTATATGAGAAGTGCATATGCATATTTTAAATTTTTATATATGCACTCAGAGTATTTTGAACGAAGAATAAGGAAATGTTGAGAATAAAATGTGAAAAAAGAAATTGCTTCTGCTATGCAATACAGTAAATGAACAGTGAATTTAACTCATTAAAGACAGCGTACCTCATACAGTTAACTGTAAAAAAAGTAACAATGAGTTGTAAAAAATAAATTTTATCATGGAAAATAAGTAGAAGGAATATAATAAGCAAAATCTAATGTATAAATTTAATACATAACTTAATCATATTTTTCGGAAAAGGTTTTCAAAATTTGTAAAGTGAAAAAAAAAAAAAAAAGGAAAAGAAAACAGGGTCACCCGAATAACTTTTGATCTAATTAACGGATTTTCACGTACTAAGACTCGATCTTACTGGTACTTGGGGGTGACCTCAAATATGCTAATTAGTTAGGACAGACGATAATTTAAGATGCGAATTAGAAACAAAGCAATTTTTCTCTGAATCAGCTTATCTTTATATTCGACAGATTTGGATTTCAGACTTCTAAAATTTAGGGGATAGCGGCAATTTGGGAAATATGGTCCTAATAGTTTGGTCAAGAGAGCAGTCCAAAGTTTGGACACTTGAATGTTAGTTTTACTTTTTGCGTATTTCACCATATCTCGAGAAATTTTTAAGCGAATTTAAAAATGTTTGCACATAATTATAAAATTCATTTATCCGAAGATAATTCCATATACTATTTTGAAAAAATCGAAAACAAATTTTGAGTTGTAAGGTATATAATTTTTAATGTCACTTGAAGAAAGTAATTGTATAAGACATAGTACAAAGTTTGAAAAAAATCTGTTGAGTAGTTCAGGAAAAGTAAAATTTTAAATATATGACTTTTTAACCTTCATTTTTGTACGTGAAGATCAGATCATTAGATCAAAAGTTATTTAGGATGGTTCGTTTTTTCTTTGCGCACTGTACATGCTTCATGGGGTCACTGCATGCATCTTGCGCATCTTATTCAGCCATCATTTTTACTCGTGGTATTGTATTCTTCTCCACAGCTAATACACTGATATCTATGAAATTCTGAGTATGTACACTCTGATAATTTATAGGGTTCCATCGGATAATATGCTAGATCTGTAGAATCGGAATGTAATTTGTATGTTTTTGTATGATTCTTAAAATTTAAAAACGTGTCTTAATATTATAATTTAAAGCTAAGGATTTATTCTTATTAGCTTCCATCTTGCATCTTTAAATTTCGAAACTGAAAACATTAACGATACCAAAGATTTTTAACTATATTTATTTTAAAATATAAAGCGTCATGGTGAATACGAATTTAATACATCAGAATAAAATACATCAGATTTTCTTGCTTTTTAAGCAATTTTTAAACATTTTAAGGACTATACGATCGTTGATGTGTTTATACGCATTAATAAAATGTGGCTATCCCTCCTGAAGTTGAAGATAAGATAGCCACCGAATTTATAACGTGATTCCGCCATTATATTCCTTTGCTTTTTACTTAAATACAAAGATTGGACTGTATGTGTCTTAAAGGTTTAGCTATTAGAAAAAAATATAACCTACGTATTGAAAAAGAAAGAGCAAAATACTTAATTCTTAATAAATATTTAACCCCTAAATATAAGAAAGTAAAATTTTGCATAATTTTTGCTGTCATGAAAAGAAACGCTTTGTCTAAATTGATAAAAAATTAAACTGCTTCCTGTGAAGCTGCATTTGCTGCAATATATTAAAAATATCGGAGATATTTTAACTGGTTATCTCTTTTCTATGGCCCATCTAATGGCCTATGACTATCTTTAATCTCTATGAACTCGGCATGCCTTAGAATTTAGCAGGCTTGTGAACATTAAAAAAATCTGTAAAAGAAAATTTAATTCCTAGAGGATTAGAAAAAACTATGACTATTTAAAAAAAACTAAAACTAGACAAAAGAAAACTATTTTAAAATTCTTATACCTCCTCAAAACTATTTACAAGAAACAATAAATACGTAAAACTGAAAGTTATGTGCATAAACAGTTGAAAGTTTATCTGCTTAAAAAATGTTGCCTAAAGCTTGTTGAATAAAAGTGTAAAGTGAATTTAAATTTTATGTAAACATTTATTTGAGTTATCCATATAGAGTAGACTAAGCCCTTTGGGTTAGAGTTTGAAATCACGTGATTTGTCTACCCAACTGATTGGCTGTCTTGTAGAGAATTGCTGTTTTCACTTCCAGAGAAGAAATAGGCAATAAAGAGCATTCTGCATCATGTGATTTACCTGAAATTCACTTTAGTGTTGGTTTCCATGTCTACGAATATTTTAAAGCAAGATTCTTGTTCCGGTATATTTGTAAACTATAGATTTGTTCACTATTTCTTTTGTAAAAAAATATTTATTTATTGCTAATCAGTTTTAAATGTGACATAGACTTTTTTTTAAAAATTTGCTTCATACGAATAAAATTAAACATCAGAAATAAATTATAAAGACTTACTAAAATTAAACTGAAAAAGTAATTTTCAGGTCGTAAGCTGGTGAAAAGAAAATTAGCATGTTTTCCCTTTTAATTCATGTGATGTTTTTGGGAAGTTCTCAATTAATAATGAGTTTTTTTTCACTCAAATTTTTACTTTAAATACAGAAAGAAAAGGTACTTCTAAGCAAAAATAATTTGAAAACAATTTGTATTACACAAATACTATTAAAGGCATTTTAGAGAGAGAAAACAATGTAAGTTCTTAAACAGAAGGAAATGTTGTTTTGCGAACTATTACTACTAATTTAAGATAATTTGGATACTATTTTGTTTTAATGCTTCTTGCATGATATATTTTAAAAAAGTCACTTCTTTAGGCAAGCTTAAGACATTTCTAAATATCTTAATTTACTATCCTTTATAAAATTTTTAAGTATTCAATAATTTTTACATTTGAATGAAAATAGTAATACAAATTATATTAGTTAAAACATACTATTGAAGCCTTTAAAGTATTACTTAATTAAAAAGCTTATTCACTTCAAAAATATAAAAATTGCAAATAGCAGTTGGCATGTTTCAAGCACTCAAAAAAAAGCGCCCATTTTCAAGACTTACCAGACGTGAATGAGAGAAATCGAAAGTGATTAAAAATATAAACGTAAGGTTGCCAAAGAAAAATAAAGATGAGAAGCAGAACTAGAAAAACAGCAGTAGAGAGAAAGAAAAAAAAAGAAGATATTTATGCGTTGTCATATCTCATATTTTTCTAATATTTTTATTTTTAATTGAAATAATTCCATCAATCGAATAATAGACGATAGGTATAAAAAAGCATAAAAATTGTTTCAGAATACCTCAAAAGGGTATACTTACAAGTTCTTTTTAATTATAAAAGTAAAAAATTTTTCTCAATTTTTCACAATAGATAAAATTGATTAATTCATAGTTTTACTGTAGCTAGGTTATATTCATTTATTTAGAATCCCATTAAATTTGATTCCAGTAAAATTTTTCATACCTTTAATCTTTATATCAAAATGTATCGAATTCTTTATATCCTCCAAGACCCCAATTCTGCGTTTGAGACATTGATGAGCTAGCTTGAAAATAATAAGAATGACTTTTAGGTGTTTATGTTCAGTTATCAAGAGATATTGGGTCAAGATTAGAAAATAGTGTACCACTAGGTCAGAAATTACTAAGTTTCAGTGCTAACTTAGAAACTGGTGAATACTCGGAAAAGACCATTTAATCTTTTGGAAAGCAGTCACAGAAATATTTCACATGTTACTGTTTTTTCTTCTTCTTAATCTTAAGGACTTAATCTTAAGTTGCGTTTTGCTTTTATTATGTAACCTATAGAGCTCTCATTTCATCTGAAGCTCACAAAAATATAATATTGGACACTCATTTACAATATTTATGAAGGAGATAAATCACAGAATTCAGAAACAGATTTTATAGAGAACTTCACTAGCTTAGTGGATTAGCATGTTCAAAAACACCCTAAAAGTTCAACTTTAAGGTAAAAAGAAAAATCAAAAATCAGTTTAAAATATATTTTTGCTTTAAAAATTGGCTATTTTAAAGATTAAACGAAAATTATATATTCTGCATTTAAACCCGACTAAAATAGATGCTTTTTTAAGCCTCAAAGTTTGAGAGCTTTTAAAATGTTACTTAATATGTTCTACTCCAAAGCTTTTAATGTATTTCTGATTTATCTGTGAAATTATTTCAATTAATAATTGAGCGTTTTCAAAATGTAACTTAACTTATCCTTCCACAAAACTTTTCAATAATCTTTGTGTTACTCACAAAATTATTTTAACAAAATTTTTTTAGCGTGTTTTCAAAAAGGTTATTATATCAAAGGTTATTGTAAATGGTTATTTTTCATTTGTGTATTTTCAAGATGACACTGAACATTTCTTTCATGGAGTTCTTTATTAATTTTTGTGTTACTCGTAAAATTATTGTAATAAATAATTTTAAATTTAAATGTTTTTAAAGTGTCACTTAGCGTGTTCTTCATTTATCTCTGATGTTTGTTATGTAATTTTATTTTAATGAATAGTTTCTTTTATTTAAATGCTTCAAGATGTCAATTCACACATTCTTCCACGTAGCTCTTTATTTATCTAATGCTTATAATGTTATTTCAGCAAATAATTTCTTATTTGAGCTCAAGATGTCATTAATATGCCATTTCATTACCAATAAAAAAATTTTTAAAACGCATTTTAAATGTGAATATCTTCAAAAGTTAACTTATGCTCTCTCCGCAAAACTCTTTATAATCTTTTAATCTTATAAATTATTTTAAAAACCGTAATACAACTTCTCTTGTTGCATAAGTTCTTTTTATGTAGAGGTACACCTTTTATCTTAAATGTAGTGGTTTACGAAATCCTCCAAAAACATAATCTAAAAAGCCAACAGAACGAGTTTTTTTGTCGTAAAAAGAAGTTTGAATAAACTGCAGAACTACCAATAGCAAAAGAGTTGTTTCATCACAAAACAAAACTGAAGGTAGGGAAAAAAAAATCCAATTTTTCCCAAGAGAAAAGAAGAGAAAAAGATCGAAAAGAGTAAAAGAAATGCATCCATACCCAATGGGATCCGTAGTTGCGAAATTTGTTTTCATGATACGGATACAAAGATGAATGGCAAAAGTTGATTCTGGCGACACGACGAATGGGGACGACAACAAAATGAATAACAACTGCCAAATGGAGTTGGAAACATCCAAGGGGCAAAGAAGATAAATGAGCTGAACAACTCAGAGCCATTGGTTTCAGCACCTGGACACTGAATGGACAGACCCTTTACTTTACTGCAATATACCAAATTTACCCCAAGGATTGAATGCAGCTACCTCACAACTTCAGTGCTAGACAGAGACGAAATAACGAAGTTCAGGAGATGATGAATTTGTTTGTGAGTTGATAAGAGACGAAGTGATAAATGGAGCACCAAAATTTTTGAATCGGGAGAAGAGAAACACTTTCAAATGCATCAATCACGACACACCACACATATACTTTTATCTATGGTATATTTATTATTATTTTCGGAGAGTATACAATAGTTAATATTTCTAGGTGAGGGAAAAACCAGTTATCAGAGTTACTGTGGTTTCCATCATCGAATTTTAAAGGATTTGCTCCGTATCTTGGGTATTGGAAGTAAACTATTGATAAAATTTTAAGAAAGATTGGGTAATATGTCATCAATCACTTCAGGGGGAAAAAAAAGACAGAATTCTCCTCAAATTATCGATAATTATAGCCAAAGTGATTTTTCATTCTCTTTATGTTTATTTGGACTAGTGAAGCATAAATAATAATTTTCTCAGAAGATTTATATGAGTATTTTTAAAATGAAATTACTTTCAAACAATTAAGATGCACGAAAAGCCCCTTTTTATTTAATTCGTTAATATTTCAAAGGAATAAAATCAATTACTAATTAAAAAATGGTTATTAATTTTTAATTAAAAATATTTTTTATTTATTTTATAAGAAAATAACTTGTTTATCGCCTTTTCTAAGTTGAGGACAAGAAAAGTAGTGTTGTATAACTGCAATTTGCTATTTAACTATAATATTATAACTATAGTAATATAATTATAACTATAATAATATAATTATAACTATAATATAACTATAACGTTACCGTTAAAGTTTGATTGCTGTTGTTGTTAATGTACGTCGCACTAGAGCTGCACAATGGGCTATTGGCGACGGTCTGGGAAACATCCCGAAGGATGATCCGAAGACATGCCATCACAATTTTGATCCTCTGCGGAGGGGATGGCACCCCCGCTTCGGTAGCCCGACGACCTGAGCGCGAAGTCGAACACTTGACGGCAGCACAGTTTAACGAGAACCAATACCGCACACCCTCGGTCCCTACGCAGACTGATCCAAGTGGTCACCCACCCGCACACTGACCGAAGCCAGTGATGCTTGACTTCGGTGATCAACTGGGAACCGTGTCTTAACGATCAGTCCACTGCGGGACCGTTAAAGTTTGAAATCTAGCATTTTGTATACTGCCTAGGCATTGCATATAATGTCTAAAACTAGCTGGTAATGTATGAAATGATTTACATTCCATACATTTCCAAGGCATTCTACAGAATGGCAAGTGAGAAAAAGACAAAGTATGAAGTACACCTCCGATTCATTTCGAATGTGATGAAATTTAATTCAAAATGTCATTCAAACCTACCATGCTACAACAAGAGGGTAATTTTTAATTTCCTACTCTTTAAATGAAAATCATTATGCCTTTTTTCTATTACAAAACAAAATCTATATTTAAAGGCATAAATTTCTTTCAGAATAACATTTGTATTTTTGTGGAAAGTACGTCATTTATGTTATGGCCTTCAGGACCATTTTTCATACTTTGCTCAAATAGCATTTGTCATTCCATAGAATGCCTAGATATTATACATAATGCCTAAGAAAGGTATGTAATAATTGTCATACTTCATAGTTTACCTGAAAACGTACGTATCATATTCAATGCTTAGGCATTCTATAGAATGCCAGTGTTTCCTAATTTTCCAGTAACATTTATATCATATAAATTCTTCAAGTTTCATTATCATATAAATTCATTATTATTATTAATTTGCATATTAGGGAATGTTATGCAGTGCTTTTTGTTGACCTGATATACTGAAATGGGATTGAAAACTTTCGGCAAAGATTGCGCCGTAAAAAGTTTTAAAGTGTGTTGAACCATAATATGAACCACAATATATTTTAAGTTGAAGTAACTTTAACATGGTGACAATTTGAACAATAATACTTTATTCTTAAACTAAATAACATGACACAATACTATAGTTCAACTTCATGGAGAACTCTGTTTAATTTAAGATCTTACGAAGTGTTCTGCGAACTTGCACCTTATCAGGGTTTTAGGTTGAAAGAATTATTATGAGAATGCTATGGTAAAAATTAGGAAACTTTTTACACTTGCCTTTTGTGATAACGATTTCAGAAAATACAGAAATTATTTTTCAAACAGACTCAATATTTAGAAAATAAACATAAAAAAATACTAGCGTCTTGCAAGTGCTTTAAAAATTTAAGGCAAAATTATAATAAATTAATTTTAACCTAAAGTTTACAAAGACGTATTCATTTTATAAAAAAATTTAAAATATTACATTAAAAATATTTTATCAGGGGGGAGAAATCATCCGAGGAATCCTGAACAAAAATTAAAAACAGCATTGACAAAAGAGCACAGTCTTTAAAATAAGTTTTAATAAAATAAATTAAACATTAAAAATTTTAATATCCGTTGTATAAACGACTAAACGAAATCCAGTAACTTGTATATCCTCTTGGACATGTAATATTTTCTCCTATTTCAGTCGCCCACAGCTTCGACTTTACGTAACATCTGCGACAGCCATAAAAGCTTCCTTTCATACGTTGTTTGGCTCGATCCGGCAGTATTTCTTGATACTTGAGGTATCGGAGAAAAGAGGGTATCAAAGAATAAGTAAAAGTGTAGATGTAATCTCTGATGCGTTTCCCTTCAAGTCGATAGGGAATAATAAAAATGGAATTACCATTCTATTTCTTCTTTTTATTCTACTACCAATCCATCTGTTGATGCTACCAGATATGACGAATTGCTTTTGCAGTGCAGTTGATTGCACAACTGTGAATATTAGATTTGAAAGTACGGGGGAGTATTTACGTTTTTTATTCGTAGTGACAGTTATGGAGTAGAATAGTCAAAACAATGTATGCTTTGCAGAGTACATTACGGATGGTTTTTATTAATGCAGTGTTGACAAAGATTCCCACAAGTGATTGCGATAAAAAATCCAAACTTTCAATATAATTTGTGAATTTTTTATTGTTACATTAAGAATGCAGAAGGATATAACTATGCAATACAAGCTATGTTTGGAATAGCAGACTGAGCAATGGTCTCTTGAAGGAGAATGCGCATTTTCTCCAAAACAATGTATGCTTTGCAGAGTACAGTACGGATGATTTTTGTTAATGCACTGTTGACAAAGATTCCCACAAGTGATTGCGATAGAAAATCCAAACTTTTAATAAAATTTGTGAATTTTTTATTGTCACATTAAGAATGCAGAAGGATATAACTATGCATTACAAGCTATGCTTGGAATAGCAGACAGGGCAATGGTCTCTTGAAGGAGAATACGCATTTTCTCCAAAACAATGTATACTTTGCAGAGTTCAGTACGGATGATTTTTGTTAATGCACTGTTGACAAAGATTCCCACAAGTGATTGCGATAGAAAATCCAAACTTTTAATAAAATTTGTGAATTTTTTATTGTTTCATTAAGAATGCAGAAGGATATAACTATGCATTACAAGCTATGTTTGGAATAGCAGACAGGGCAATGGTCTCTTGAAGGAGAATACGCATTTTCTCCAAAACAATGTATACTTTGCAGAGTACAGTACGGATGATTTTTGTTAATGCAGTGTTGACAAAGATTCCCACAAGTGATTGCGATAGAAAATACAAGCTTTTAATAAAATTTGTGAATTTTTTATTGTTACATTAAGAATGCAGAAGGATATAACTATGCCTTACAAGCTATGTTTGGAATAGCAGGCAGGGCAATGGTCTCTTGAAGGAGAATACGCATTTTCTCCAAAACAATGTATACTTTGCAGAGTACAGTACGGATGACTTTTTTTTAATGCACTGTTGACAAAGATTCCCACAAGTAATTGCGATAGAAAATCCAAACTTTTATAGCAGATAGGGCAAATGGTCTCTTGAAGAAAAATACGTACTTTTCCCACTATTTTATCGAAATGCTTTATGACCGTTTACATTTGGCTACATTTCGCAGATATAGTTCTCAATTTTCTTGTTCAAGGGGTGAGAAGTTGTGAGCTTGTTTGAACAAACCTGAGACTTTAAATACATAAGTAAATCACCTTAAGAAAATGGATTCATGGTGTTAATTAGCATGATTTAAATGGGTATTATGGGTGTGTAAAACGGGTAATTACCTGTTCAAAAAAGGACTCAAAGATGCTGAATTTATTGGTAAAAAGGAAAATGGGTTTTTACTTTGTGTAGCGTTCAACTTTCATCAACCCTGAACTGTCAGTTGCTTTATTATCTTAATCCTTTTTGCTGGCAGAATTTAATAACACAAATGACATGACACAAAATTTACGAACGGAAAGATATTCGTATCCGAAATAACATTTAATGTTTTTCAGTTTTGAAATTAATGAACCAAGATAGCACATCTTTTATTTCCTAATTTCTGGTTAATCACTACACCATTAAGAAAATATTGTTTTTAACATTTAAATTCGTATGAAATTAAAAATCCCAAGCAATTTTTTTTTATCGCGAGTGATGTTTTGATTAATTATATATTAAACTACTAATTATGCATTGATTTAAAATATATAGTTTACATTAGCTACATGTTTGAAATGGTCATTTTAGTTGAAATTCATTTCATTTTTCCAACAAAGTATCCAAAAAGGCTCCTAATGATGGTTGTTTGGTGTACCAGGGCACAAACCATCCATTACATCTGTGGTGTATATTGTCTTGCTGAAAATGGATGCAGCTGCATTGTATTAGAAGCGTCAAATAACTTGAAAAGTGACCAAGGAGTGCAGTAATAATACGCATATCCGACTTAAAATAGCGAAAGTGATTAAGGAAGAGTGAAATATTTTTACGCACGCCAGACCTTAAACGGCGAAAGTGACCAATGAGTTGCTCATCATTCTTATTTGGAACTACAGTATTTTTTTTTATAACCGTCCAATTTTTGGGTTTACGACTACTAATGTTCAACTACGTAACCTTGTAATTTTGAACCCCATCCAGAAGGCAAGGGAACTCCTGGATCAAATATTGGGAGAAATTTGACTTTGTGGAGGACTTTTTGATGGAACCTACCCACATTTGCGTTACATGGAAAGGAAGACCACGAGAACCTCTCACGGTTAGCCTGATGGCAAGGGGACTCTAAACATGACCCGTCTACCACTGAGGATATTTCACATCAGCACTGTGGTCGGTACAAACCGGATGCGGCATTCGTATCAACTGATATTCGAACCAGGTTCACCTCATAGGAAGGCAAGCACTTTATCCCCTGAGCCACCGCGGCTCTGGAACTGAGGGTTGGAAAAATATATCTTTTTCCTTTATTCTTCAGATTTCCCTTTATCCAATCGTGATCGGTAGTTTTGCCATGGATGGATGTTTCGGCCTGTTTTGCAGAAATAATGAAACGCAAACTATAACACAACTTTTCTGTTCTAGGAAAAAAAAAAACTTTTACTAACTAGAGATTTATACGCTAGTATATTGTTGGAAACATGCAATGAAAGTTGAAATAGATTATTTCGTAGATTAAAATATATTTGCATAAAATTACTGCGTCTTGTTATTTCTCAATGAAAAAAAATAGTTCTTTGAATGTCTAATCATTTAGAGTCTAATCAACATTTATGATCTTTCACGAATTTTCACGATAATTACTAAATGCTAACTTAAATTTTTCTTGATTTTCGTGAGTAAATTAAATTTAAAAAAGTTGTATTTTCAATTATCCTTTTTCGAGAATTACTCGAAAATTCCGTTAAAATTGCGAACAGTTTTAAGTAATTTAAAAGTTTGTATATTTTAAGATTCAAATATTTTTAAATTTCTATTAAATTTAATAAAATTAATAAAAAATAAGAATTATTTTTTGTGTGGAATTATTCTTTAAATAAACCACGTTTATAATTGCATATGAAATTTGTTTGGTTTATTTAAGTTGTTTCAGAGATGTGCAAAAAGTGAAATTAACATCAAGGATCAAACTTTTGAATATCTTCGAGACTTAACTAATTAGAGTTTATTTTTTAGAATATGGTTACCTCCTTTCAAAAGTCGAAAACCTGAATCAATCGAAAAAATGCATATTTATTTAAAGAAAGTGCGTTTTTGTATCTGATTTCGTAACTTTTATTATTTGCATGATACATAAATAATTAGATCAAAAGCTAATAAGAGTTTTCTACTTTTCATATTACGCTCTGTACGAAACTCAAAATAATTTTTTTTTATCATGTTGGTTACTTGAGAATAAATATTGGTCTAATACTGATATTCCTTGATTTAATGGTGTAAATTTTAACCCCTTTACATAAAAAATAAGTAAATAAATAAATGATCATAGAACTACCACGGGTATTGTTACTTTATTCACATTGGGGTATATGAGAAAAATATCCAGATTTTATATATTGAATTATATTAATACAAATTTTCTAAAATAATAAATCAACACAAATCATTTGTTCTTTTAAATATTACATACCATAAATTTTAGCACAAATAAGTGTAAGCATAAATTTTAAACTTTGCAGCCAGAAATGAAGGTAAACTTATTTTTTAATAAAGTAAAACAGAATTCTCTCCAATAATTTCACATGGAGTGGTGGTTTCTCTCAAAATTTCATTTTAATTACAGAGTAGCTGCTTAGGTAAATACTTATGCGTAACATTATCCATCATCTGAACGCTACAGTAATGTTATTCAAATTAGGTTCAATATATCACTATCTTTACTTAACCCTTAATTTTACCTTTATAAAACGTAAGCGATTATCTCCAAGGGTATAATTACAAGTTATCACATCAAAGTACCGCAGTTATTTCGCTAATTTTAATTCTTCCACATATTAATGTTTACTGAACAATCTGTTGCTATAAGATAACATAGTATTAAATAAATTTTATCTCAGTGGCTTAATCAATTGTATATCTTCGGCTCTCCATGACAGTTTGTTTCTTATGGGTATCTAAGGTATTGTGTTGGATTTCTTTATGGCCCCTAAATCTCGATCAGGGAAGAGTACCCTTCACGAGAGCGTTCTGAAAGTAGGCAGTTCGATTAATTTACGATGTACTTCAGGTGAATTTGTCCCTCTTATTCTTCCATCTACAGATTACTGTTATTAAAGGGCCATTAAATGAGAGCTGCCTACAATACTTGGTGCTAATTTTAAATTATCACTCGTTTTCGCTCGTCATTATAAGTTCTAAAAGGGTCAATTAATTTATCTGACAAAAATAAAAGTACTTTTCGTAAACTGTAATTTAGACGTATGTAATTCAAGCAGAAATATCTGAAGTGGGCGATTAATTTAAAGAACATTAAAAACTCTTCTTTTTATATTCTTAACGCTTTGTTTTCTTTAAAAAAAGAACTTAAATCATTAGTGAATTGCGGAGTTTTAAGTACAGTTGTTTAAGAAAAATAACTTTTAGCGTTTATTTAAAAAATTAAGAGACATTCAAGGGCTAGGTCAGAAAATTTGAATGGGAACGAACTGAAATTTGAATACAAATGTTTTAGTGTTATATACAGTAGTTCAAAAAATATTTAATCCAAGCAAACTTTCAAGTGTTTTTGGAAAAAAATAAATTTTAATTTTAACCAGTTTATTTCTTTACTCTACATGAATAACTAAAATTTGAATTGCTTAACCCTTTTTGCTTACGGTGCACCATGTTGTACCAGCCGTGAATAAAAAGGCTAACATTGACTCAAAGCAATGTTAAATTTAAAATTGTGGAGGAGAAGTGGATAGTGTGGACATCTTGAATAGCTTTTTTTATTTATTGTTCATAATTGCTCTGGGATATATTGTAGTATGGCAAAAAATACAACTTTCTTTTAAAAACTCGATTTCTCAGAAACTATTTGACCAATTTACTTCACATTTTGTATTTTGCCGTGTAGAATTACATTCTTTAGAAGAAAAAAAGCGTAAAAATCGTGTACTTCACATTTGAAAGTTTTTCAACTATTATTAAAAAAAATAAAAAAAATTATTAAAAAATATTTTTTGCATGGAAGTATCTTTGGATGAAGGAATTTTATAATTTTATGCAATCATTTTTCAAAAGTTTTCAAGATATGGTGAAGTACACAAAAAGTGAAATTAACAAAGGGGTCTAACTTTGAACCGCCTTTCTGACCAAACTTTTGGAGATCATCTTCCCCAGATTGCCTTAATCCCCCTATATTTTGGGAGTTAGAAATCCGAATCTGTCGAAAACAAGGTATGCAAATTCAGAGAAAGCGCGTTTTTGTATCGGATGTTGTAAATAACATTGTCTTCGCTAATTAATTAGCCTTGTCAAACCTTGTAAAACCTTGTCTTCACTAATAAATTACCATATTTGAGGTTACTCTTTTGAACCACTGAAATTGAGTCCTAAAACGTGAAGATACGATCTTTAGATCAAAAGCCATTCAGAGTGATCCGTTTATTCTTTTGCACACTGTACATTTCCAAGTGCAGTTGCATTAACCCACGGAGTGCTTCAATAGAAATTTGTAAAAGAAGATTTTTAAGCTACCGAAGTATCTTTCAAGCTTTCTCTTCATTCCTTTATTATCACATACTGTTTTATGAACTCCAATAAAATATGATAACATGTTATTAGCTATACGATTTTTTTACCTACTTTGATATTGACTTTTACTCTGTATAGTTTCAATTAACCAGAATTATGCATACATAAACACATGCCACAGTGGGTTTGGTGCAGACACATGGTGGTAGGTTAGTGTGGACATATCCAGACTGCCCTATGGAACTTCCAATAAAAAAAAATAAATTGGTTGCAAATGTAACACATTTGTTATTTATTTTCTAAATTCAAATGATTTTGCAGAATGATTTAAATTTACAAATATTGGTTTCATTCTCAAGCAAAAAATCTAAAGGATATGTTTATCAAGTTTCATAAAGGAATATAATTCAATACCGATGAATTAAAGAAATGACAGTTTTTAATATTAATGGTTTTATATTAATATTTCATATAAAATTTCATTTTAATATTTTATGATAACATTTTAGGTTATTATCCAGCCAAATTATTAGGCCAAAGGTTATTATCCAGCCTAAGATCATGTTATATAAAACGTCAATGAACCTATCAACCTATCAATGAACGGAATGAATGTAAGTAAGAGTTGAGAGGCAAGGTGCTGCCACATTGTAAGTTAGACAGATTGATGAGTAGTGCTACATTCAAGTAAGTTAGATGAGGAGAAAGTTATTCTCCTATACTTTATTCATTTGACATTCGCATTGAAAGCATTTAAATATTTATATATTAACCTTATTTGGTTTTAATCGTTATAACAGAAATAGTGGGGCCTTTCTTCACTACCAAAAAAGGTGAATTTTTATTTCTCAAAATTTGAAAGTTTCTTTTTTACATTATACATTTTTGGGAAGCTGTATCTTCGAGAATTTTCTGGTTTTATTTGGAGTTTCATTACAATTGTTTATTATATGAAAAAAATTTAGAACAAAATATATGACTTGAAAAATATTTTCAATCTCAAACTTCTTCAAATTTTAAAGTAATTAGACTATCCTGAAATAAAGATATTTATATTAAGTTTTAATATACTAAACAAATAACAAAACTTATTCAACTCAATTTTGTTTGATTTAATTCTGTTGAATGACAATCGCGTGTAAGTTGTACTTGATTAAGCAATAAAAAGCAATTTTACAGGAAAACTTCTGGAAAGCGCTGTGTCAGGGATAGCTTTGTTTTCCAAAGGAGATTTTTTAAAAAGAATTTCGTCTTAAGAAATAAATCATATGATTTTTTATTTTATTTTATAACCGACTTTGAATGGCAGACCCAATTCTTAGTTTACGACTTTCAATATTCAACTCTGTATCCATGTAATTTTTAACCAAACCCAGAAGGCAAGGATATTCCTTGATCAAACATTGGGACAAACTATCTTTCATGGAAGACTTAATTATGCAAGTAACATCTATTTGCGTTATATGAAGAGGAAAACCACGAAAACTTTCCACGGTTGTCCCAAGGGATTGGGAATTCTAACCCATGATCCGTCTACAACTAACGATATTTTACTTTTTTTCAGCACTGTAGTCGGTGTCTGCCGGGAGCATAAATTGTATCATCCTGCAACCGCTGGGATTTGAACCTTGATCACATCATAGAAAGGCTAACGCTCGTAAGATAAGGAAATTTTACAGCGGCCTAGGCCTATAGGCCCATTCGCCGAATGCAATGGAACAACAATTTTTAATTTGACAGCAATTATATAGAAATAAAATGTTAAAAATTTTACAGTAACAGCGATGGCAACAAGCCTCGAAAACATTGAAACACGTCAGAAAGAAGGTCAACGGACCCTTATAATTTAACATATCGTTCAACAATGTAACATAAAAACAAATTAAAACAATATTGATCGTGCTTGGTGTTGTACCGTTCAGGCCAACAGACCCTTATACTAACGAAATGTTTGCAACATCACGAACTCATTTTTACTTACTAGATACTACAGTTGAATAAAGGTATCAATAGGATCGAATTGAGAGCTAGAGCTAGTTGCTGGGTAAAAGGAAAAAGTTAAGAATTACACACAAGATAAAAGTACACATTAGTACTTGCCTGTCCTAAAGGACATAAAATTTGTATAAATCAGTAAAATGAAAATTTTAAAAACGTTACAATTTTAAAACATTATGTTTAAAAATAAAAATCGACTGTACAAAGCCGTTTACATGCGAAAATTTCAAGATATAAAATTATTTGTGGATAAAAGATAGGATACAGATGTAAAAAAACAAAATTGATAAAATAACAAGTATAGATAAAATATACCCTAAGATTAAAATCATTAAAATATATTCGTCCAAAAGGGACGTAAATGTTATAAAATTCATTTAAAATTTTAAAATATTTACAAATCAAAATTTAAAAGCGTGTTTTTAAAATACTAAAAAATGGTGGTATGCAAAATCAAGGATAAAAGCTAATTGTGTATAAAAATTAAAAAGAAAATCATTTAAAAGTTGAATAATTAACAGTTAAAATCAATAACAGACCAGTGTAAAACAACCAGCCGAGCAACAATTAAAAAGTGTTGAGTAAAATGGAAAGCGATGTCTAAAACATAAAAAATGTAAATACAAGGTCTAAAATTTAAAATATGATATATTAAAAGTTTGAAATTTAAAATACTACGAGTAAAATTATTAAATGAAGTGGTCCAAGGAGTATTTAACTATATTTGTTGGGGAGAGCAAATTAGTTGTTAAATTGGGCCAGCGTCTCCTCGAGAGTAATTTTAATGATCTCTTTAATAATGGATTTGCAAGTATTACTCGCGAAAATTTGTTGTTTATTCCTCCCGAGGAAGTGGTTTTGTCTGAGTGTCCGGAATCTGTCGCAGTGAAAGAGTAGGTGCTCAATTGTTTGAATATCTTCACAGTTATTGCAGGTATCACTTTTATTAAAAAACTTTTTTTGGTAGACCCCGAACACTCCGTGCCCCGTAAAATATTGGTTCAGATTTTTTTTTTTTTGTAATCTTTTAACTGACGGGGTCTTAATAAATTTAAATGTTTGACGGCCCTTATTACTGCTCTCCCATTGATTCTTCCATATTGAAGTTAAGATATTTCTAATGTTTGTTTTAACCTGTTTGGGGGTCCTCAGTACCTGGAGATCTATTGTGCTAGAACAAATGGCGTTTTTGGCTGCCTCATCTGCTAACGCTCGTAAGATAAACTTAATATCTGAGCCACATCGGCTTTTCAATATGTAACAATGCATTTTAATTATTAGATAAGATAGGGCTTAAAACGCTGTTCGTAACGAATAACTAAGACATTAAAGCTACGCCAAACTAATTGCTTTCATTCTTCTTTTGCGCAAATTGACTTCGACAATGAATCGTCAGAGTTTGATACCAGTTTTGTATTTTTCATATTCTGATATCATGCATGACCACCCCTCTATTATGCATAGTTTCTTATAGCATCTTTTACGAACATATTAAAAATACATATTCAAAAATCATCTTATCTCAAAAAATCCCTTTGAATCAGTTTTCTTTCGTTCGCAGTTAAAAAAGTAATTTTATCTTACGTGACTTAATCGCTCATAGCGTTGACCATCTCTACCGCTATAAAGCACTTTCCTTCAAAACGGCTCCTTATTATAACATTTTCCCGACACTCTAGATCATTTCTCATTTTCTAAATGCATCGACAGGGAAGAGGAGGTTAGAGGAAAAAAATCCCCCATTTCTGGAACAGCTGTCCATCAAGCCAGGCTGTCTTACCTTCGTGACCCCTTTTTACCCCAGCTCGGGCACACTCAGGGTTCAATCAATGAGTACTCAAGAGAAAGAGGTTCAAGCTGTTTGTTCATTGATCAGACATTTTCCTCCCTTCCATTCTTTCGAGTCCTTTTTCCTTAAGTTTCCGTTTCTTATTTTTTTTTCTCCCTATTTTTTCGTACTCATTCATTTTCGTCTACCAACGGAAAAGAAGGAAAGTGAAACACACACACATTCAACGAAAAAAAAAAGGGAAAAAGGAGAACCTAAAGCACGAAAGAAATTGCTTCCCTGGTAAGTGTTTTTCGCTTTTTAGTTTCGTCAATCTTCGGAACGAGTCTATACATCGTTTATAAATCATCACCCTGCCTGAAAAACAAAAGATGAAATTCCAGAAAGAAAAGTTAAGAAAAATATCCTTTTTCCTCCATTGCTTTCTATATCTCGAATCAAATGGATTGGTAAATTGATTGATAATGCGCCTCTACGTAAAGCAGAAAGGAAAATATCTTGAGCACAATACTACAAATTTAGAACATTTACTTATACATTGCTCTTCAGGCTACATCGTCCAACAACATTTCTCCATTGATTATTAAATTTACTTTTAAAGTTTTGTTTAGTCGAAAATGTATGCTAACGCATTTTTCAGATATCTTAAAACTTGATTAAAGACGGATTTTTAGATGCGAATTTTATTTTCCATTCAAAAACTCCAACGAAATTTTAGTTTATGTTGGAAAAAAAGGGAATTATGTAAATGTTGTTAGAATTTTATAATAAAATACATGCATTAAGTTCAGCGTAAATTTACTCAGAAGAGCGTAAGAGAGGAAAAAAAAAGAGTTCCATATGTTTTTTTAAATCAAAAAACACTGTCATTATTGTTTTTGTTTTGTCTATCTGTTTATGGAAAAAAAGTAACAAATATTCGAACATTAAAATCTTAAGGACTTAGTCTCATATTTGCCCCATGCACTGTTTACTACCACTGTTAACTATCACTGTTTTGTAATAAGATTTGATAATATCTGACTTGTGCTGCTTTACGGAATCTCAATGAACTTTTTTTCATTATCCCTTCACTCTGCTTCAGATTTCATTGTTTCATATTAGCCCCTTCGATTTGTTAACATGGGACTTGCACTGCTTTATATTTCCCCAATATTAGATTTGCCTAATACACTGCTTTACATTTGTCTAATACACTGCTTTACATTAGCCTAATACACTGCTTTACATTAGCCTAATACACTGCTCCACATTAACCCAATACGCTGCTTTACATTAGCCTAATAGACTGCTTTATATTAGCCTAATAGACTGCTTTATATTAGCCTAATAGACAGCTTTATTTAGCCTAATAGACTGCTTTACATTAACCCAATACAATGCTTTACGTTAGCTCAATACAAAGCTTTACATTAGTCCGATAGAATGCTTTAACATTAGCCCAATACACATATTTGCATTAACATTAGCCCAATACACGTATTTGCATTAACCCAATACACAGATTTATTTACATTAGCTCAACACACTGTTTTACATTAGCCCCATATACATTTCTAGATTTCTACATTTCTAGATTCCCATTACATTTCTAGATTTCATAGTCAGAGGCTGATACAACATTAAACATAATATGTAGTTTTGAACGATTTAAATAGACACCATAAATAAGAACCTATCAAAATTATTTTCAGTGGTCATTTTTAGTCAAAAGTTATGAAGTCTACCAAAAATATTTTCTTGTAAAAAGTAAGGTTCTCAAATTTTTTCATATATTCTTATTATTTTGTTCATACATTCTTATTATTTTGTTCATACATTCTTATTATTTTGTTCATACATTCTTATTATTTTGTTCTTATATTCTTCTTTAACTGCAAAAATCGGCAATTTTTTCAACGTGTTTCAAATTATGTTCAGTACACTGAGATAAAAAAAGGTCAAAACTACAAGAATATGGTGAAATTTATTGTTTCTGACTCCATGGGAACACAAAAAAGCTTGATAATTTTTACCGGCGTTTGGGCAATGATTTTAGTAAAATTAACACTAAACTATGGTTTTAGTATTTGTGATAAAATTTAGTAAAGGGGGTAAAATTTGGTAATTTTTCATGATACATTATAGCATGGTATAAAAACCACTTATTCGGTTAAATTTACTTCTCAGTTTCGTATTTTATTTACTTAATGTGCGGTAGAAAGCACTATAATTTCGAAAACCTGAATTTGTGGTAAACTATTACTATATGATTAGAAAGTAAACCAAATTTGCGGTTTAAATAAAATATATTTTAGTTTTATTACACAGAATTATTTTTTACCAGAGATGTTATAACCATGCAGTGCGATAATTTTACCAGATTTTTTTACTATATGAACTTAGAGTATTTCATATTATTACTGTATGAATCTCATTTTTTCAAAAATTTGTGTATTTTTAATTTTATTCTTTGAACTTACACTTATCATCAAGGAAGCACTTCTGACCGAGAAAAAACAATTTCCTCTAAAAACATCAAATTTTGAATCCTAACTTGTCCTTCATGAGAAAACAGTGAAAAATGGGCATTGAAGCATGCATACAGCCCCTTGCTTTACTATTTCGTCATGTCAAAACAACTAGAGGACCATAATAAAAAATTCATTTCATAGAAATAATAATCACACAATTTGAAACATTATATAACTTAGTTTTGTATTTTAATATTTCTTGTAATTAATGTTTAATTTCTAACAATGGGACTGAATATGAAAAAAAAAACAGCTTAAAGGTATTTCCTAATCACCACCCTTAATATATTTTTAAATCCTCATCAAAAATGAAGTCGAAAAAGCACATACATTAAGGGTTTTAACAAAACAAAAACGATATCAAAATCTAAGGAAATATTTCTGACAAAGATCAGATTAAAAAAATTAAAATCTGTTTGATTCCCGAATTAATGAATTGTACAGAGATTTAATCTGAAGAAGCCCAAGTTTCATCAAATAATCAGATGAGTTACGAGTAACCATCTCATTTTCCTCACTAGTGATTTTGACAAGAATTGATATTTTTCTCCCTTTACGCTTTAATTATAATTTCTTTTTTTTTTTAAATTTACTTTTGAAAAATATTCTAAGAATATATATTGCTTGCGGAACTTTCTGTATATCGTAAGGGAGTTTAAATGTTAACTTATCTAATCTAAATAATGGCCTATAAATCTGATTGCATAAATCAGCCTATATAAAAATGAAACTTTATATGAAATAATTTAAGAATGCTAAGTGATATTATAAAAAAGCTGTTTTGGAAATAAACTTTAAAGCTTAATATTTTTCCTTCAACAATCCATAAAATTTTCCAAAAAAAAATAACAAAAATATATAAAAGAATTTATGGAATATAATAAAAAAACTGTTCTATTTTTAGTATAAACGTTACAGCTTAAATTGTTTTTCTTTTAACAATTCGTAAAAGTTTCGAAAAACGAATAAATTAACCGAAATAAAGGAAAGAATTCTATGGAATATCATTAAAAAGCTGAATCATTTTGGGAATGAATGCTACAGCTCATTTTGTTCCCTTTAACAATCTCGTAAGTTTCTACCAGTAAATAAACCAAAATATGTTAAAGAATTTTAGGGAATATTATCAAAAGGTTGAGCTATTTTGGTAATAAACGTTACAACTTATTCATTTCCTTTAACAATCATATAAGTGTCTACAATGAAATAAACAAAAATATATAAAGGAATTTCAGGGAATATTATTAAAAAGCTGAGCTATTTTGAAACCAAATGTTAAAACTTAAATGTTTTCCTTGAACAATCCATAAAAGTTTCTAAAAGCAAACTAAAATAAATAAAGAATTTTTGTTGTGACAGAAAATTTATAAAAAGACAAATTTTACTGAAAAATGTATAAAAAAAGAAAAAATGCTTTCTCAAAATGTGTCATTAAGCTAAGTAATAGGGGAGAAATATACCTGTGATAAAACGACTCTTTCTATTCTAGATTGAATAGGTGTCATTATAAAGAATAGGAGTATTGTAAGTTTCCATACATTTAAATCCTCCTCTATGCCTACTGTAAGTGGAGTTTTGTCAAAATAATGCTGAAGATCTGATAGCTTTTATCTTTGTTCAAGCCTTGATTGAGCTTGGAGATGAATAGGACTGTATAAATATTGAATAGTTTCAGGCTATAGTAATGAATAGCCAAATGATGATGTGTCAGAAAGTGATGACAGTAAAAAGCTGCCATATTCTACGTCAAAGAAGGGGAAAAAATCATCCAGGAGAGGGAAAAACGCCGTCAGGGAGGGATTTCTATGAATAATGGTTAAGTCTAGCCATTTGTAGCAATCTAGGTTAGCGCAAGCTGTCTTCTTAAATAATGAAATCTTATTGTCTATAGTAGCCATTAATCATGGAGTAAAAGGGTCCCCAACGTTGCTCTAAGCCCACTTAATTCAATTCAGGCTCAAAATTTGCTTTCTGAGCTGTATCATTCCATTTCAAATGAAAAATGTGCTCAAAATTTACGAAATGATGGAAGCTTTCCAACTACTCTTTCCTTTCCCCTGATATTTCTACTTTCCTCTCTCGGAGTCATGTCTTTCATACCGTGATTAGAATGAGAAACTTCTCAAAGAACTTTCTTTTACTGAATTCATCTTCATATTGGTAGATTTTAAGCAGATAGTTTTTTTCTTTGCCATTACCAAAAAAAAAGAAAAAAAAGAAATTCAACTTGGTGAAAGGTATAAATATAAGAGTTATAACATTGATAGAATTCAACAAATGGAAAGAAACTGTAGAAGTGGTACAATATTTAGCTTGGATTACATTTTTGCACATAATATATTTTAAAATATGTTTATTTTACTAAAATAACTGTTGCTGGGTTTGGATACATTAAAAAATTTTTTTTAAATGATTAAATGCGTGCATTATTTTTATTTTTTGTATGCTGCTGTACTATTTAATAAACATACAAAACTTGTTACATTTTCTGCAAGACATTTTTAAAAAAAGTTTTAAAATATAAAACTTTAAAAAATTGATGTTTTTAATTTTATGAAGCTGAAAATAATGCTTGAAAGATAAAATGCTTGAATAATAATTTTTTTCAGTAATTTTGAATAAAATTATCTATACATTAGCTTGTTTTCAGCATAATTTGCTCTTAGCATATTACTGTTTGCAAAAAGTTTTAAATTTAAAAATGCAAGTTTTTTTCATTGTATTATTCTTTTGAAGAGTTGTATATCAAAATGCAAAGCAAACTTCTTAATTTTCGTAAGAAAAATTAAAGTTAAATAACGAAAATATATATTTTCCAAATATTATTTCCTTATTCAGTTTTTATGTTGATATACACTTTAAATTTTATTTTTAACCTTTAGTATCACTTGAAGTTCATTGGTTTTTCAAAAATGAAAATAAATAATGTTTTACGTACTATTTCAAATACAAATGCTTTTTTTTGCTTCTCTAAAGAGTACTAAGTGTTATTTTTTCTCTCCAAAAAATTAAAAAAATTCCTCGCATTTTTAAAGGAAAAGCATAGCTTAATAAATTTGATTCCTTGCTGACATCCCAAACAGTGAAGAACATTCAATATGAAGAACATACAATTAAAATGTTCTATATTTTATTGATTAAAAATATTTGTGAAATTTTCTCCATATTTTAAAGAATTTTTCATCTTAATTATCAAAAGTGCTACACTGCTATGCAATTGAAAAAAAAAAGTGCTTCACAGTGAGAAAAAAAAATTACTAATTAAAAATTCGGGTAAAATTACTGTATGATAATTACTTTTCTGGTGAAAAAAACAATAATTCTGGTAGATAAAACCAAATTATACGGTAATTAAACCATTCATTTATTATTTTTTTCGTTCATATGGTAGCGGAGTACCGGGAATTCTGGTTTTCAAAACTACAGTTCTTATTACCACAAATTAGTAAAAAAATACAAAATTTAGAAAATAAATTTAACTGAATAAATAGTTTCAATGTCATTCTGTAAGGTAATGATAAAATGATAAAATTACAAAATTTTATCATATTTAAAAATTTTTTGACACATATTAAAAACTATATTTTATTGTTCACTTTACCAAAATAATTACCGAAGTGCTTTGGTTAAAATTCCCGAGCTTTATAATGTTCCCATAGAGCCAAAAATAAGCAAATTTACCATATTCCGGTAGTATTCATCATCGTTTTTTTAGTGCATGATAGATTTCGAGAAAATTGGGTTGACAACTTTTTGCTGTCCAATGTTAATGCTATGAAAGCTAAAATAGATTTTTAGGAAACTGATTAAGCGGAATTTACTTTTTAAATTTTTTTTTCAAAATGTAGTTTCTCATACAAAAATGACGAACATATAAAAAGCTAAGAAAAAAAAAGTAAATAAAAGAATACTATACAAAAATATACAAAAAATAAAAGAATTTTAGTCACTTGCATTGATTTTTCTAGTAAACTGTAGTATATTTGTCACTATTATATCTTTTAAATAAAGAGTTTGGTTGCAGATACTCCAACTACAGATGCACAAAAAATTTTCGGTTCTGTAAAACAAGAATGACAGTGACCCATTTCGTTTAAATATCCCAAAAATATATTATTAGCTAAATAACCATGGAATTAAATTTAAATATACTTTAAGATAATCATTACGTTAAATATTTGTGAAAAGTAAAATATACGATATCCTAATCCCTACACTGAGAAAAAAAGTACGGTCAAAACTACCAGAATATGGTGCAATTTACCGTGTTTCTGGCTCCAAAAGCTCAGTAATTTTTATCGAAGAGCTTTGGTAATGATTTTAGAAAATTATCAATAAAATATTGTTTTACAATACGTGAAGAAATTTGGTAAAAGTGGTAAAATTTGGTAGTTTTACCATGATACCTTAGTACATGGCATTAAGACCATTTATTCAGTTAAATTTAACTTTCAGTTTTGCATCTTTTATTAAATGTGTGGTAACAAGAACTATAATTTTAATAAATTGTTACCATATGAACTGAAAAATTACAAAATGAATGGTTTAAATACCGTATATTTTATCTACCAGAATGTTTTTTACTTGAAACGCGTCATTACTATACAGTACTATTTACAGTACCAGAATTTTTAGTCCGGTGCAGATCTTATATAAATTTAATGCATACATACACTAAAAATAAGGAGTGGGATTTGACACAGGCCTTATATTTCGCTTATAGAAAGTTTCCAGGAATTATCTCTCCTGTAATTTTTAACAATTTCATCCTGAATCGAAATAATAACTGGCAAAATTGCCATAATTTCTCCTGTTGCTGCTTTTTTTTTAAAAAATGGGAATTATTCTTTTGCAGAAATTCCGCAATATAAAGCTTATAATAAATAAAAAAGAATTGATTCTGTAAAACAGAATGGACAGTGATGACCCATTGAGTTAAAATATCGAAAAAATATGTATTAGTTTTTCATATTTGAAATTAATTTTAAAATAATCATTATTTTAAATATTACCAACAGAAAATGAAATTCACAATACTAAATATCCCTGTGTTAGTATTATTTGTTTTATTCTAAAAAACAAAAAAAAAATTGATTATTATTAAATTAAGTGATAAAAAATTATAAAATAATTATTTCCTTTTCGCATGGTATCATCTTAAGTTAAACAATATTAATTAGACTATTTTTCTTTCATTCTCATATATAGTTTTAGACAAATGGCAAAATATTCTAAACTAAATTTCAGATCAATATTTTATATGTATATATCCATTTATGAATTTTAAATTATTGATTAAATAATCGAATTTTAAGTCATCTCTAATCTATAAATAAATTTCAAATCATTGATCAAATTATCAAATTTTATATCATCTCTAGTCAATATTTAAATTTTAAATTATTTATCAAATTATTGAATTTTAAGTCATCTCTAAACTATATATAGGAATTTTAAATCATTGGAAGAATGTGGTTTAATTTAAGCAATAACAAAAGAATTACGTGAAACAAAAAAATTTCTCTTCTTGAAGTTCCGAATACTAAGTAATGTAAAAACACTTGTAAACCACAAAAGTGAAAGATTTTATTACAGCGAAAAATTTTTTTCTACTTCAAAAATTTTCTCGAAAAGAATCAATTTCAAGCAGGAAATGCAATATATTTTTCTGCGCAAAAGAGCACTTTGAAATTTTTCTAGTGATATTAAAACCTGATATTTTTTGAAGGCAAAAGCAAAAGATTTACGTTATATCGTTTATTTATTATTGTTTTTTTAAAATCTATCACGAATTGAACATAGATTTATATCTTAAGAATTTATTTGTTGCATTTTCTGGTTCGAACATTTTCCCAGCGCACTTCTATTCCCTGCTTTTCTGGAATGTTTTTTATGAAAGTCAAATTGCGCATTGGTGCAAATGATGTCTGGTTGACTGAGAAAAATATAAATTCGGAATGAGAATCTAATTTCAAAGCATAAGATAGAATTGTATAAAGTAGAAAACATTGCTAAAACATTTTTGTTATAAAATGCCGAAGTTTAAATGTATAAAATTTCCCAATTCAATTGCTGAGCGTGAAAAATATATTAAATATTTAAGGTTATTGACAGGGAAGTGCCTTTATTTTATTTTTAATACGCATTCTAAGTGTTTGAAATAAATAGAGGGTAGCACACACAAAGAAGAAGTCTTTAACAAAAATCTGGTCTTTACAATTTTTAATCCGCTCGAAGACAATTTTCTCCTTTCTGGAATGCTTTCTATGAAAGTCAAATTGCGCATTGATGCAAAGGTTGTCTGGATGAATGAGAAAACTATAAATTCGGAATGAGAATTTAATTTCAAAGTATAAGATAAAAATATTTAAAACAGAACAGACTTTCAAAATATTTTTTGTAATAAAATGCCGCTGTTTAAATGCATGAAAGTTTCAGAATTAATTGCTCAGCGTGAGAAATATATTAAATATTTAATGTTACAGACAGGGAAATGCTTTTATTTTATTTTTAATACGTATTTTAAATGTTTGAAACAAATAGATTATAAGAACGTAAAAATGTCCTCAGTAGTAAACGGATCTTGGGTTAGAGTCCTCTTGCCATCAAGCTAACAGCGGGAGATTTTCGTGGTTTTCCTCTCCATGAAACGCATATGCGGGTTGGTTCCATTAACAAATCCTCCTTGAGGGCCAAATTTCTCCCAATATTTGATCAGGGAGTTCCCTTATCTTCTAGATTGTGTTCAAAATTACAAGGCTAAGAAGTTGAACATAAGTAGTCGTAAGCTCAAAACTGGATCGGCTGTTCAACGACGGTTCTAAAATTAAATAGATTATAAGGAGTTGCTGTGACCAAATGGATAAAACATTAGCCTACCAATTAGGTGCCTTAGGACTAAATTCCAGCGATGGCTGGTTAATGTGAATTCTGCTCCCGGCTAGAACCGACCGCAGTGCTGACGTAGAAATATCCTCAGTTGTAGATGGATCATGGTTTAGAATTCCTTTTGCATTCGGGCTACACATATTTAACGATGGGAGGTTTTTCTTTCTATATAACTTAAATGAGGATTAGTTCCTTTAAAAATTCTTTTACGAAGGCTAGTTTGTCCAATACTTGATCCAGGAGTTTACTTTTCTTCTGGGTTGGGTTCAAATTTACAACGCTACGGAGTTGAATAGTGAAAGTCGTATACTCAAAATTTGGGTTGCTGTTCAACAATGGTTATAAAATAAAATAGATTGTAAGAGGACGCAAAGATTCTTCCGAAAAAGTTTGGCGTTTACAATTTTAAATCTTTTTTAAGATAATTTTTAATTTTGTGATAGAAGAGCTTTTTTTTCTCTTGGTCGCTAAATATGAAACTACGTCTTTTTTTAAAAAAAAATAAAAGGAAGAAAATTTATTTAAGAATAAAGAAAACAAAAGTTAAGATTATTTAATAATTTGTAATATTATTCAAGCATAAAATACGATTGCAACAGTCAAATAACCTATATTTGAAAATGTTTAATTTGCTTACCCCATCTAAAATTTTTTTAATACAATTTAAAATCAATACAACAAGACACTAATTTACAAGAATTGAAGTTTCGAAAACTATTTACTCTAACCCCAATGTCTTGATTTTTTCAAATGTTTTTTTTTCTAAACGATCTAAAGTAAGAGAAAACAATAGGCATTTCGTTACAAGAATCGGAATTTCGATGATTATTTCCTAATTTCAATTGTCTAGGTGAGTTAATATTTGTCATAGCTCATCTAAATTATTTTTTAACATAAATAAAAATTGTTTCATAGCTAAACGTTTCATAGGAATCATATGTCACGACTCATATAATTTGTTATAATTAAAAAGCGAACTTGTAAGTTAAAAGTTTTTTTTTATTAGTAAAAATTTCCCCTTTTGTTGGAATGAGAGATTTTATTTTTTTAGGGCAAAACAGTTTGAAAGTTATTTTTTACTGTGGTGCACTTACTTTTTTTACAGTGAAATTTCCTTGTAAAACGAAAATTTCGAATAGAAAATGTTGCATTCTTTCGTAAGAGTTTCAATAAACTTTTGGGAAAATTTAGAATGTATACATTCAACAATGTCACAAGAAATTTATATTTTTTCGTGATAATTTTAAATATATTTCTCAAATTGAGAAGGGAGTTTGATATTTTATTTATTGAGTTTTCGTTCTCAAGCAATTGTTTTCTATCTCCGAAAAATATTTCAATGAAATGCAAACGCGCCAGATAACATAAAGAATATAAAGAATAAGTCCAAACCAAACATCAAGAATTTTTTTTTCAAAGCAAAAAGTAATGATAACACATATTTTTATCTTGAAAGTCTAGGATTTTAATGTTTGAATAAATACAGATGTTAGAGTATTAAAATTTAATATTTAAAAATCTCAATAAAAAAAAGATTTAATTTTGTGTTTCAATTCTGAATGTTCGATTAAACATATGTAATGAAACGCATAAACTAGACTGTAGAAAAGTAGTTGCCACCAGTTTTGGTATTGCGACAAACTAAAATGTTTTTATAATACATGTATAGTCACATTTTTTACTTACTTTTTTGTTATAATTTTTTTCCTTTTTTGTATGCTTGTTTATTGACAACACATATTTTAATGTGATTAGAATCAATATAATATTTTCATTACATAAATATGTCGTTTAAAGGACATATTTAGTAATATATTCGCACTAATTCTTTTTCAAACAATTATCCTGTAAAGTTTAAATAATTTTTTGCATAATTATAGTTCGGTACTTAAGAATGTATCTCCAGCAATTTTATATTTGAGGATGTATTTGTATCAGTTTTATATTTGATAATGCATTTGTAGCAGTTTCATATTTTAGTTACAAATGCATTTTCAACAACTGTAGTTTAACTGTAGTTATCTTTATAAAATTGATAAAATACCAATTGTTCTTAAAAATTAGTGCCATATTAAGAATGTGCATGCATGCTTTTAAAACGAAAATTTTTTTGAAGTGAGGCTATTGAATTGATACATCATTGTCGTAATTGACATGATGATGATTTTAATTGCATTTTTATTGCATAAGCTATGTAATAATATAATAAAATATGGCTGTAATGCTAAGCAAACATAATAGTTTGCAACATATTTCACTCATAAGAATAATACATATTTCAATATTTCCTGACAAATTTTTGTTTGTTTCATGTTTCACTTGTCATGCACAATAAATTCTTCAACATAATCGCACAAAGTTTTCATTATATGTAATTCTAAGCATCAATAAAATAAAAAAAAGTAGTAAAAGTTAAATATTTTTACTGACGGCATCAGAAGGATAGGATTGCATAAAATTATTACTGTAGAAGTATATATATTGTTTATTACTGCAATTAGAGAATGAAATTAAATTGAGCATTACTTGAGATTTATTCCCAACTTCAATCGTTTAAAAAAATGCAGGATAAAAAATTTCACTAAAATTTTAAGTTTTTAATATAATGCATCATGCTATAAGTGCTAAATTTACATCTCTTTGCCTCTCATTTAAAATTGAATGAATTGTGTTAGTATTTTATGAAAGTAGTTTGAAGTTCTGATAAAAGCTAAATCTAGATACAGAGAAACTAACAATTAAATTAATAATTAAAAGCGTGCGATTCGAATTATTGTTAGAGAATTTATTTTATTTGGAACTAAAAAACTTGCTGGTGGAAAAAAAAACTCGAAATTGAATGACATTGTTTTGTTAAACTTGTGGAAGTTTCAAATTTATAACTTTTAGCAAAACACGCATACTTGTTATTATTAGTAGAGATTGTTATTGAAACATTGAATCATAACTCTACAGCTTTTTAAAAGACTATAACCTAGAAAGTGATAAACTACTTGTTAGATAAATTAAACTTCTTTTCTGTAAACAATTATATCCAACAAGAGCTTTCATTCTGTTTAATTATTTCGAGACCTCAATAAAATATTAGTCCACTACTTTCTTAAGAAACCACAAACTTCAGCAGAATCTGCGGCGGAAATTTTTTTTCTCCCAAAACTACAAAAATATAGGTTATCACTATTTAATCTAGATTTCTTCGGTTACTAAAATACAGGGGTTGGACAAAATTATAGCAATACTTCTAAATTAACTATGCCAATATTATTCTTTTAGCAGAAAATGTTTTGGAAGGTATTATACGGTAAAACTGCTGGCACAATTTGAAAGAGAAGGCTTGAAGCTTTTAGAATTGGTGTCCTTTTTACCCATGCAAAATTACCATGCTTTTTACCATGCATCGACCAAAATAATGGGTAGGTACTTACAGGCTTATTTCCCTTTTTTAATACCACTATAATTAAGAAAGCATTTTAATATAAATAGTAATGCAATCCTATACAATGATTTCAAAATAGCTGGTATTAAAGCTAGCCAAAAGTTAAAAGTTATTAACTATTTTATCTTCTTATTTTGGTCGATTCGAATTTTGCAAGGATGAAAATGACATTTCTAAAAGGTCTAAGCATGATTTTACAAATATTGTCAACAGCTTGGCCATGTGAAATCTTTAAAAACATTTGCTGCAAAAAAAGAGTGTTTAAATAGAGCTGGTAAAAAGTGTTTCCAAGATTTTGTCCAACTCCTGTAATTCATTATTATACATAGAAAATAGTTCTCATTAATAAAATACTTAAATATTTCAATATCGTTATAAAATTATTTGATGCATTTTTAAAAGAGTTTTTGTCTCAGATGCAAATGCGGAAATATCTTATTCTAATTAGTTGTAACTATTACGAAATGTAGTTTAACCAATTGTAACTGTTCCTTCGTAGTACGAAGCTCCTTCTTTCTTACAGCTCTGCAAAGTTGCATAGTAAGATTGTTATGCGTATATTATATTCATCAGACGTATATTGCAGAAAAAATAGTTTCTCCTGAAACTGCTTAACTTTAAATCAATAGAAGAAACTACGATTTTCATAAAGTCTAACTTATTACATTTAAGAAAAAAAAGACGAAATCTTACCTGTATATTAATAAAAGTTCCATTATAATCCAATGATAAATTAAATAAGAACTAAGAAATCGTTGGATCAGACCATCACTTATGATTTTCAGACAAAATTTACTACACAACATTGCAGAAATTAAAACATCATCATTAAATAAATCATAAAAAACCAGTTTGTTCATAACGTTTGAATCACAACCACACTGAGCAGTTTGTTTTACATCAAAACGTTAGTCAACAAAGTGACATGAAAAAGGAACGATAAACATAAAAACACTTTGTACAACAAGTTGAAAATTTGTTGATTTGTCGAATAGTGCGACGAGGTTTTTGCGTAAGCTTACAGCTCTGCATTTTTATTAACGAGGTTTAAGTTTGAGGATATTCAGTAGAGACGTTGTCGTTGTTAATTTACGTCGCACTGGAGCTGCACAATGGGCAATTGGCGACGGTCTGGGAAGCATCCCGGAGGATGATCCGAAGACATGCCATCACAATTTTATTCAGTAGAGACATCAAGGGCTAAAAATGCGACAGCTGTCATATACATACGTCACACCCAGTTATACAAGAAACAACATCCATTAATCAGCAGATCATAATTTTTGACTTTATCCGCAGATCGTTATCTTTGAACGATCAATCACCTATCCAGTATCCTCAGAGGTATTGATTTGGTATGGGAACGTGGAGGTCCAGTCATCATTTTTTACACGGAGAGTCTTCAGCCAGTTTGATTCGAACTCACGTCCTCTTGGACATGGGTCCAACAACATACCGGTCAGGCTATTACGGCCACAAGTTGAAAACAATAAATGTTTAAAAGAAATATAAATATGATAGAATAAGTTAGAGTTTGCAAGTAAGGTGCGGTTCTATTTCAACTTTTACTGGAGATGATAATTTTTGCCAAGGCGTATCAAATATTTAAAGCAAGGGAATTGTGGGTTTGTTTCCTGCTTCCGTAACCCTGGATGCATTTTTCATTCCTTTTTTAAAAAACTTTTTGTCATTTATGTTATCTGTTCTTCAACTTGACTAAGGCTTTAAAACCAATAAGCTTTCAGATTTGTGTTCGTATTAATAAAGAACAAACTTCATAGAATAATAATAACTTTGCAGTAAAAATTGGGCTGTCGTGACGGCTGGATAGTATTGTTATACATGCAATTTGTTTCACTTTTATAGGGTTTTACAAGCAGTTTTTTTCTCCATAAAGTGGCTTATAAACCCCTTGTAAATTAAATTGAACACGCAAGCCAGCAAACTCAAGCATGTATGCATTTTAGTAGTTGTACTTTATTTACGTCACACTAAAACAGAATAGTAGGCTAGTGGCGACGGTCTGGGAAACATCTCTGTGAAAGATACGAAGGAATACAATCACAATGTTAATCCTTTTCAAAAGGGATTGCTCTCCAATTTAGTAACCCGGTGACTTGCGCGCGAAGTCGAGCACTTAATGGTAGAACAGTTTAATTATGACTGATACAAATATAACTGATATAGTAAGGCTCACCTTTGATTCCTTTGTAGGCTGATCAAAGTGGTCACCAGCGCTCTCACTGATTGCTACAAGTAATGCCTGACTTCAGTAATCTACTGGGAACCGTGTCTTACAATCAATCCGCTCTGGGACATATATGCAATAAAAAATATGCAACGAGTAAAATACTTAAAGAATTTCAGTCGAATCATGATGCATTATGGAATTACTCAGAAAAAATTGCATATTTGATCTGTGAAGTCACTAAAAAACCTACGAGCTTACAAACAAACTGCATACAATCACAAATTTGAGGTAGGACTAATTTCAATGCAGCTAGTTCGTTGGGGTATCCTAAAGACAAAGGTTCATATTCAGCCACAATTTCAGGTAGTACGTAAGGAATTTCAGTTGAATCATGATGCATCATGGAATGTAGCTAAAGAAATTGCATATTTTTGCAGTGAAGTCACTGAAAAACCTACGAGCTTACAATCAAAAAATTATACAGTCACAAATTTGAAGTAGCACTAATTTCTTTGCACTTAATTCGTTGGGGGTATTCTTGAAACAAGGAGTCATATTCAACTGCAATTCAGGTAATACGAAAAGAATTTTAGTAGAATCATGATGCATCATGTAAAATTTTATATCTACACTACTTAATTTCTTAAATTACGTAAATCGTGAAATAAGATACAGCAGTGGAATATAACACTAGTGTCTCTGATAACAAAAAAAGTATCACGAAAGGACCCAAAGTTAATAAAAATCCTCAATGTCACTTAAAAGACATCAACTTAAAATTGCTTAAGACAAATGTCGTGCTTTGACAAACTAATTTTGATGTCAAATGAAATAAACTAAAAAGTCATATAGTAAGTCTTAATATATAGTTATAGTTGCATATATAGTTATAGTTGCCAGATATTGCCCAGAGAACATACAGGTAGCAGGTTCGATTCTCACTGAAATCTGATTATATCGTTAGTTTTGGCTTAATGAAGTCAAGGGTTTTTAGATTTTAGTAATACTAATATGCATGCAAATTTCACTTTAAATTAATAATAAAAATTGGTGCTGGGATGTTTAGTTGATTCGCATGCTGTTCCAGGCCTGCTTAGACAAACGTTCCGTCAAAAAATAATAACACCTGTTAACCATGGATTTAGCCTTCTTATAGTTGATTCAGCTCTAGCTGAACTCACTGGACCCAAGCGTGACTCCTCTTCTAATCCATACTCTGAACTTGTTACTTTAATCTTTTTTTAATTTATTTTTAAAGTCACTTTCAGGCCTGTTAACAAAATTAAATTTAAGTCTACAAAAGATCCTATCTGTATGAAAAAACGCTGAGGCATTTATCACATACCTTTCCAGTGCAAACTTGGATGCACCCGGCAAACCAGACATGCTCTAATATTTCGACTCATGGAACACGATAGATATGTCCGTTATTGTCCGTAATTCGATAAGCTATCAATTTATGCACACTGTTGGAATCTGGGGAATAAATTTAATTTTGATTTTGCCAAAATTATTTCCACCCAAGTCATTTCATTCAGTTCATTTTGATGCCCTAGAATCTTGTTTTATTCATATATATAAATGATGATCCCCTTGTTAACCACAATAGTTCCTCACCATCTCTCTAACTCGTGAAGAAATGCATTTTACACTGATTTGCACCACCAAGCCACAGTTTCTCAGACGTAGTGTTCTTTATTTTATTTGTTTCACTCTCGGCTACTGTGGTTTTTCTAGTTTTTCAACCCTTATTTTCCATTTTTCGCTGTCAACAATGCGTTTTATGTTTCAAATCACTTATGTTTCAAATCACTTCTTTTTCTCGTCTTGTAAGTCTAGAGAATGAGAGCTTATTTTTGAGCACTTAAAACATGCCAATTTTTATTTTCATCTGCATATCTTTGGTGCCAATGGAGTTTTTTTTATCAAGTATTATCTTACCATTTCAGTTTCTTGGGATTATTTATTTAACACATACGTGTTTTAGTCTTATTACTTAAAAGCTATGCGACTTTACCCAGTAGATATATATCATATTTTCCGAGTTTTTTATTCAACGGTGAACACTCTAGCTAACGTTTTTCCTTATCAGTTATAAAAATAAAATAAAATAATTTCTTTTTATTTAATATAAGTTAGTTTGGTTGAAGATATTTAGACAACTTTTTAATATCTCAATAAATAATATGCAATAATAAATTAAATCGTACCAAAACCAGGTTCCTAATCACAAATACATATTCAATTTCCACAAATGCATTGAATTTTTAATGCAAATGTAGCTGAAACAATTATCAGAAATGCATTAAATTTTGTTTCAACAGTGGTCATGGAATAATTAATATCGAAGTAAATCATTTCTCTCGAAAAGCAAGACGTGAATTAAAATTATTGATTCAGTAATTATTTAACTCGTGTTTACAATTACTCTGCAGTCCTTAAATGTCATTCTCTGAGGCATTTAATATTTGGAAATTGAAAGCATGGAAATTGATTTACAGATTTTAACTAATGTCTAATCGAAGAGAACCGTGCCAAATGTTCTAAATAATTGCTTAAAGTAATATTTTATAAAATATATATTCATTAGAATTTGGCTTATAAATTTGTTTTAAATTACTAAAATTTTTTCTTGTATTTCATAGAAATTGAAAGGATTTTTAGAACATATTTTGAAACCTAAATAATACTGAAAATTAAAAAAAAAGCGATATTAATGCATATAAATGATAGATTATAAAAGAAGGTCAAGGATTGAGCTTTGAAAGTAGTAGGCCAATCAAGGAAGTGGAATTCGTGTGTTGAAACTGTTGGAATATATCTACAATTACGCCTGGAAAAGTGAAAAATTAAAAATTTATTTCTGTTTCCAGAGTTTTAAATTCTTTTTTTCCTACGTAGCATACGTAATTCTATAGTTTCTCATAATTTAATGATCTTTTAAACTTTTCATTTCCTTTAAAAGGTTTGTAATCTTTGTAATTATAGTTTAAATGAAACTTAAGAAAGTTGATTTTTAAATTTTATCTTCTTGATTTAGCTAAAAAAAGAGTAAAAAATTTGCATTTATTTTCAATAGGTTTTCAATTGTAAAAATAGTTTTGGAATAGATGTTTGTCAGAATTTTGCTTATAAATTTGTTTTAATTCAATACAATTTTCTATGTATATCATAAGAGTTTAAACGGTATTTAAAACTTTTAGTAAAACTCACATAATACTGAAAATTTAAAAGTAAAACTTAATACATGCATAAATGACTGTTTATTACGGATTATGCTGTTAGAGTCACAACTTATGTTGTTAGAGTCACAGCCTTTTAAGGTTTTACACTTATTGAAACTCGAAGAATATATTTACAAATTCGTCTTGAAAAAGGAAAACTTGATTAAGATATTTAAAGATTTGCAAATAAAGTTTTGCTTATAGCTTTAAATGCTTTTTCTTTCGTCTAAATTACATTTATAATCCTACAGTTTATCAAATTCTCTTGATCTTTCAAACCTTTTCTTTAGTTTAAAAACGTTTATAATTTTTGTAATTATAGTTGAAATAAGAATCAGGAATATTGTCTTTTAAATTTTATCTTTTTGGCTAAACTGAACAAGTCAGCAATAGCTATAACTGCTATTTTGTTGTATCACACTTCTTCCCTTTTTGTTTTTGTTTAAACTAGCACATTTTACTACAAACTGATACAAGCGAAGTCTATACAAGTAGCGAAACTATTGTAGTTTGCTGTACTGTACCGGACACTGTCAATAATGTAATAAATAGAGTGGAAAATAAATGAAAAAATTTGCCGAAATATGATAAATATTTATTTTGCATTTACACATTTTATAATTCAGAGTGGGTCGGGATGGTCTGGTCGGTAGGGCGCTGGGCCCATGTCCAAGAGTTCGTGGGTTCGGACTCCGCCGACCGAAGACTCTCCGTGTAGTAAATGGTGACTGATACACGTTAAATCTGTCGAGTCGCAAAGTCCTCCATGTTCCCATTACAAATCAATACCTCTGGGGGTACTGGATTGGAGATCAATCGTTTTCTGATCCAGGTCAAAAATTTCGATCTGTAGATGAATGAATGGATGTATGAATGGGTCTGCCCTGTAAATGGGTGTGACGTGTGTGCGGCTGAAGACGAATTCTTGGCCATAGATGGATCCACTGAAAAACAAGAAACGCACCCTCTGCCTTAAATTTGCTCGGTTTCATTCATCCGGATAAATTTTATCCATCGGTCAAATAATATTTATCCATCCTAGATAATTTTCATAAATTAATTTTTATACATTAGTCAGATAATATTTTTATTTTTCCTAAATAATTTTTATGTCAAAAATAGTAGCTATGATTCAGATTATTTTTATGCATCCTAGATTATTTTTATGTATTTATTTTTATCCATTAGTTAGAGAATTTTTACTCAGACCATAAACATATTCTGTTAAGTTTTAAGTATATTAATGTAAAACAAATGACTTTCGCAGGGAAAGAAAAAAAATCACGTATGTAACTTAAAACTAAAAAAAGAAAAAGAAAAAAAAGAAAAAAAGAACAGCATGATTTGGATCTTCACTGTTACAATATCTGTAAATATTTGAGATAAGAAAAACATAATTATGACAGACTGCCTGAAGGAAAAATGTTTTCTGAAATGATTACGAAAAATAATCTAAAGCAAGGCCATTCAAATCAAATCATCAGCACAATATTGTTTTACTCCTCCAAGCCTAGTACTGCCTTTCTCTTATCAACTCTAGAACAGCCATCCCTTCTTCCTGAAAGGCAAACATTGGTCTACGACTCAAGTACCAGGGGGAAGTTGAGTAATTGGATCATGCCCTACAATGTCCGAGACTAGTACTCCACCACTCTTCACCTTTTATGTCCATGACAAGTGAACGACTTCCTTTAACAGACTATTTCTGGAGACTTCCTATTTTATGATTGGTTATTTGTTTGTCTACAGTTGTCAGTACCTGTGGTGAAGGTGATAGTGGATAAAAGAGTATACTCATTGTTACCTAAAAATTCTTAAAATAAAAATGATTAAATAAAAACTTTAGATTGATTAAATAAAGTGATTGTTAATGACTGTAAAAAAAATCTCTATAAGAATACAAAAAGAAAAACAAGACTTTGCTAAATCACTTAAGTTCTTGAACTTAAGCATGTAACCAAGTTTTTTGTTAACTGATTTGCGGAAAATACTGGCTCTTCTTTGGGCGCTTCTCTAAACAGACTTTCTTTCAGATATTTCAAATAGCCACACACTTGGTGAGGCGGATAGAGTCTTCGCCTGCTAGCGCTTCGGTCTGGGTTCGATTACCCGTGCTAAAAGCTAGTTTTCTGCTTCAATTACGCTCTCTACAATCGTGTCTTAGTGGTTCGAAATCCACTCTAATATCATAATCATACAGTGGTTTCAGAATTAGAAAAGGTTTAATTATAGAGTCAGGAGGAAATTTACTAAGTAATACTTACGACTTATTTCTGTGTATTTACTAAGTCAAATGTGAATACTTTTCTGTATTTCTACTCATACTGTCCGTTATTAATTCTCTAATTTTACATTATACTCCTAATGAGTAATTTTAATCAGATTCTCGTGTAAAAATGTTTACAATGTAGGAGAATAAAAAAGTGACTAATATATTTTAGCACCATTCTCGAGGCCAGGTTTTTTTAAACTCTTTCCAATAGAAACTCAAATTCACATCGAAAACTTTTATACATAAATTGCCTACTTTTATCAAGATCTTAAAATTAGAGATAATCCGAAATTACTGTTTCTTAAATCCTTATGTAAATAAGGTCGAAAAAGTACACGAGTCAGGGGTCGCAAATTGATATTATACAGAGGAAAAAAAAAAGCCTTAGAATTTTATTGAATCGTTAGTGAGAATGATGGGACAAAAAACATCAAAAGCAGTTTTATCAATCAGTAAAAATGAATAACTGTTTTTAATATTATAACCGTCGTTGAATAGTCGACCGAATTTTCCTATTACGACTACCAATGTTCAACTCCATAACCTTGAAATTTTGAGCCCAATCCAGAAGACAAGGGAACTCCTGCGTCAAGTATAGGGAGGAATTCGCCTTCCTGGAGGACTTTTTGTTGGAACCAACCATTATTTGAGCCATATGGAGAGGAAAAACTCCCACGGGTAGCCTGACGGAGCAAGGGGACTCCAACCCATGATCGGTCTACCACTGAGGATATTTTACGTTAGCACTGTGGTCGGTGCGAGCCGGGCGTGGAATTCAAATCAACCAGCCATTGCCGGGATTCGAACTCGGTTAACCTCATCGGGAGGTGAGCACTCGATCCCCTGAGCCACCACTACTCAAAATTTATAATTTATAGCAAACAACATTTCTTTCTTTTTTTTCCATCGATGAATCAGGTTTTAATGTTTTCAGTTTTGACTTCCTCAACAGTTGCTCGTTAGATTCAATAGTGCTTATTTTTTCTCCTCGCTGAAATGTTAATTATCAATCTTTAATGTGCCTACTTTTTTAGACTTCATTTTTGACAAGGATTTAAAAAGCAAAGATAGATGATGATCGGTATGTAAAGCCCTGGGTTTATATTAAAAAAATGTTTTCGTTTTTAAGAAATATTTAAAACAGATGACAGAAATCTAACCAAATCACTGATAAATATTTAGTGGTCATATTTCAAGTAACGTTTTTCATTTTTTGCTAAGTTTACGAAAGTGTCTCCACATCGGCGATAAAGAAAAAAATGCTTTGGTTTATGTTGATTTCATGCGGGACAGTGTTTACGTACGAAAATTCAATGTTGTTGTAAAATAACATTTTAAACGTTTTCCATGTTTTTCAGACTTATTGGCCAGGTATCCATTTTTAACAAGAAAAAAATGTTAAAGAACAAGTAAAAAATATGCTTTGTAGTGTTTGATCATTTTAACCTTTAAGAATGATGATACCATAATATTTCAGTGAAGTTAGACAATGTCAAGAAGTAAAATAGAATAATCTTTAAAGCAAACACTTTTTAATTGTGATTGATTTTACTCATATCGTATAATCCATCAGCGTGAGAAAAAAATGTCGTTGAAATTTCCATTTTTATCAAAGCAATTATGATATCAAATGAATGTCATTATACATTTTTTCCTTTCAGAATTATTTCTTTTCTATGTGCTGGATTTGAAAAAGAATGTTTGGTAATTAAAAGAGTATAGTTATTTTACTTTTGTATGGAAGTAAAGAGAGTGAGAAAAAGACGATGATTCCAAATGAACAATTGCTTTGTACAGAATAAAAAAGAATTTTATTTATATATTTTAAGACTGTCTAATTGGTATTAAATTGAAAATATTGTACATGTATTTTCCATTTGAAGCAGATGGGGCATCGGAGTCCCTTTTACATATATTATTTTCTGACGCTCTAAATACGAACAAAAATATATTTTGGTAGTTTTTAATTATAAAAGCAGTCTATTAGTTATTAAAAGATCCGTCAGATTACCGAAATTATATTTTCACTAAAATATGAAATCCTTAAAAAGTAGTTTTAAATTCTTTTCATTTATTCATATTCAAAAATTTATCAGTAATTGATTATGTGAATTGAAGAAATTTCAATGATGAATAACTGTTTCTCTTAGATCGAAATAACTGCAAATAAGTTCAAATTTATAAAATTATTGTTTGGAAGGGAGCCGTGTTAGGAGGATTTTACCTTTAACGCAGAAAAAGACACCGGTATTTCATGCTGTATAGTATAACCATACACTATTAAATTCTAAATATTATTTTCTCTTATTTTCACCTAAATTAATACAAAATGATGAAAAAACTGTGAAAAATTTGCTTAATAAAAATTCTACATCAAAGGGTTAGTAAGTATAGTGTAATACTATTTTAGCTAAACTAGTACCTACTAGGACTGTTTAATCACAAATGGAAAAAAAAAGTTCTCTGCCTATTTCTATAAAAATGTTTTTTTCGATATTAAATCTTGACGTGGAATGAAAAGTTATGTTTTTATTGAAGAAAAAATATTTTTGTTGCATTTAATCGTAGCCTGGTAAACCATACCTTACTGTTATACGTTTTAATATAATACATATAATTATCATACTCTGCAAAATTTAATTTTTTTTATCTAGATAGTATATCATGGCACGAAATGAAAAAATACTTATTGACAGAAGAAAAACTGATTTGTGCTTTTTAAGTCTGTTTCACCGAAACATCCTCAAATTAGTTATAAATTTAAAATTTTACGTACGCGTTAATGGAGTGAGAGTGTATTACTAATTTTACAGAAATAACTAAAATTGTTTTAATTATAAATAAAGGGCTGCATGCAGAAAGGGCTAATGACATTTAAAGTATTTTTCAAGAAAGCTAATGAAATAATTATTCTCTACTTTTTCTATCAGTGAAAGAAATTGGAAAACTCTGGTTTATGCTCTATTTATTAGCCGAAACTCACTCAAGTTTATATTCTGTATAGAGTTTCGAATCATATTACGGTATAAAGTATCGGTCCTTTGGGTGCATCATCTGTAAAATTTATTTTCTTTTTAAAATATTATACAGTTTTTACCGTTAAAATACTATACCGCACTTTTTACAGTGATATTCAATTAATTAAAGGGATTCAGCGATTTTGTGGTAATTATTACTCTAGAAATTACGGTATATCAAATTTTTTGTTCCGTAAACATTTTCCGGTAAAATGGTCATTACGGAGAAAAGTACCCTCACCCTGAGTGCCGGTACTTTTTACCTTTATCGGATCCGAAATTTTTCACAGTTTAGACCATAAATAAAATTTTTCTCCTGATTTAGCATTAATCATTAAAGCAGAAAACAATCTTTTCTTTAGATTTCTCGCAAAGTAGCCAAATAAAATCCTTTCTGCATGCAACTATGCAAATATTAAACAGACGCTTTTAGACAATTTTAAATTTTTATTTATCTAGGTATTATGACAGGATATAATGAGTGTAAAATTAAAACCAAATAAAAAGTTTATTACTTCAGGTTTGAGTTGCATTGAAATGGTAGGTTTATTATGCTTGGGTGACGCATAAATTATTAAAAAAAATATTCTTTGCAGTGTTGAATTGGATTCAAGAAGTATTTTCTGAGCCATGAGTGATTTTCGGATTATTTTTAGATGCCTAAATGACTAAACTTAGGTCATTTGAGCATCTGCGTCGAGCAAACTAACTGAGAAATTGCAAGGTTTTAACGACCTACAAATCTGGATAGCAGGAATGAAATAATAGTACCTGAATATCAAATAATGATTCAATAATGATATCAAATAATGACGTATTCTTCGTATTACCGATAATGACCTGTAAGGAGATTAATAAAGCATGAGAACATCCAAACATGCTGCGTCTAGAAAATAATCCTTCTGTCTCATTTTTCTGTTTGTGAATGAAATTTTTAAAACCAACGTTGAATAAGCGTTATTTTAGTAAAGTTTCTTTAAATTAACTTGAATTTTTTATTATTACTAAGAACTCAAATTTGCATTACAAAATTAGGCATGATTCATAAATAGTTCACAGCATAAACACGATTTAATTATCACTTCTTATAATAGTTTTTTCATAACATCATGTTATAATTTACTTTTGATAGCATGCAAGTTTCAAATAAAGAATTATGGAACTTGAAAATGCGTTTCATAAGTAAGAAGAAAGAAAGAGTGTGAATTTTTGTTACATACACTGTAAAAAGTACTGGCATCCTAAGTGTACAATACGTAAAATCCATTTTACAGTGAAATCCAATTTTTCGTAAGATCCATTATGATCGTGAAAGTTTATTCGGTAAATTTTACAGTGATATTTATTTTATTACAGTTATTTAGTAACTATGCAGTAAATATTACAATAAAAATTAGGGTATATCAGATATTTTGATTCGTAAAATTTTACCGTAATACGATCAGGAATTTTTTACAGTGTACTGTGGAAATTTTTACATGGGATAGACTTGGAGGAAGTTAGGGAACATCCTAAGGATTAAGGCTTACATAAGAACTTATGAATGGAATTATCATCGTAGGCCACTATATGCGCTTCCCTATTAAAAGTATTATTACAGCGTGTGCTTTTGAACAGTTTTTTTCATTTATTTAAGCCATCTTAATGTCATGCAAGTTTTATATTTTTTTTTTATAATTATTGTGAAATATTGCTTTCAAATTGACGCAGAAATAGTTGTTTTATAGTAATTTAAGGATTTGGCGAGCCTATCAAATTAGTCACCAAATCATTAAATTACGAGTAAAATCTAACACTGAAGCAATTTATATTTTATTTTATTTCATTTTAAAACCGGCGTATTAAAATCAACCCAATTCTGAGTTTACGACTATCAATGCTCAACTCCGTAGTCTTGTAATTTTGAACCTAACTCAGAACACAAAGGAATTCTTGGATCATGCATTGGGACAAACTAACTTTCATGGAGGACACTTATACGGAACTAAACCGCATTTGCGTTACAGGGAGAAAAAAATCACGAAAATCTCCTCCATTTAGTTCGAAAGCAAAAAGATTCGAACCCATGATCCGTTTACCATCGAGAATATTTTACGTCAGCGCCGTGGTTAGTACAAATCGGGAGAAGAATTCGTTTCGTATCAGCCAACCACCGCTGGGATTCGAACTTGGGCCACCTTATGGGGAGGCGAATACTCTCTGCCTTGAGCCACCGTATCTCTCTATATCGATGGTTTATAAAGATACCGGCACAAGTGCAAAAAATGACTTTTTGAGTATTTGGTATCAAAATATTTGTAATTTTATGCTCTATTTTACTAGGATAACGACNACCGTATCTCTCGATATATGCAATTTTTAACAATAATTACTATAAAACTTGAAATTAATATAATTTTGATAAATAAAAGTACCCATTTAAAGGCAATTGTAAAAACCGTTTAGATTAAAGAATGGCGGCATGCGATGACATTTCCAGTCTTGGATTCCTATGCAACATTAATCCTGATAATGTGCCCCTTATGTACAACATTAACGTGTCCTCAGTTATAGATAACATTTTCAAACTAGCCATTTCTTATCTTTATGAAGTGCCTTACCACCCCTCTAAGTTTATCACTGGATTTTAAAATCACCCTGTATTTACAATTTAAATATATGTATATACTTGGGCACTGGACAAGAAATTGGTATTAATTAACAAAAATGATAACAACTTAATGCAAGCAAGTAGCTTTCTATTCAATAGCATTTAAATGCAGTTTTGAAATCAAGCTTAGATTAATCCAAAATCTTTTAACTTTTAGATTCTAATAAAGGAAATGCTTGGTAATAAAAAATCTTTTGAGCTGATTTTGAAGACTTAATTCTTTTGGGGCGATATCTAAGAAAAAATATTATTTTATTCTAATTGAATTTTAATTTTTCAAATTTGAATTAATATAAAGATTTTTTAAGACATGAAAAAAAAGATATTTATTTCCTTAAATGTTTTTGCACTTTTTATGTGCATTTTAATAGACGAACATCAATAACGAAATGACATTGGAATTACCATAATACAGTAATATTTTAGTGATATCTAGATTCAATGGTTTTAGTTTAGATATATGACATTTACAGCGGTTATTTCATAAATTTTTATCGCTAAGTTAGTCTCAGTCATAAATTTTTATCTCCCTATCTGTAAAATAATAATTTCAGGGATTCTAGTTAAATTTCATATTTTAAGCTATTTGAAGTTTTCAGAGAGGATGAAGCACATTAATAACTACTAAACTTTAATTTCAAAACTGAATAATTTATATATTTGTCTTGAAATAAAATATTAGTAGTAACTAGTATGTTTATTCCATTGATTCTATTCAACTACTTTACTCTGCCAGCTCTCACTAGGGATAAGTTGGTCCCATACTTAACTCCGCATCTGTAGTAATTGGGCATAATTGGAACCACTTTTTAAAAATTTAGTAAATTTAACATTAAATTTTAATAGTTTTTGTTTTTATCATTAGTTTCGAGGCCTAGTGGTTTAACTGCTCACTTCATTAGTCATATATTAGGTCTAAATACTGGGGAAAAACAGAAAAATCAAAATCTGAAAACAGTGCAAACTAGGCCCCCAAACTATGTATTTATGTATTTAACAATTCACGTGTATTTGTATATATCTATATCCTTTTATCTAATTAATATTATAAATGAGGTTTCCCAGGTTCGAATCCCAGCTGTGGTTGATAGATACGAATTCTGCTCCCGACTCGAATCGACCACAGTGCTGATGTTAAATATCCTCAGAGGTAGATGGATCATGGGTTAGACCTGTTTACCTCTATAGAAGGATTATCCCCTTGCCGTCGGGATAACCGTGAGAGGTTTTCGTTTTTCCTCTCCGTGTAACGCAAATTCGGATTAGTTCCATCAAAAAGACCTCCACGAAGGGTATTTTGTCCCAATTCATGAATTTTGAGTTCTTTTGTCTTTTGGGTTGGGTTCAAAATTTCAAGGCTACGGAGTTGAGCATTGATAGTTGTAAACTCAAATTTGGATCGGCTTTTCAAAGCCGGTTACAAAGTAAATTTAATATTATAAAAGCAAATATTAAAACAAGTGCAATATTTTTATAATGCTATTCCTTAATGCAATTTCTTTGTTTTCCTTTTCATTTATCAAACATTAATGACTGAAAGTTTCACGCATATACTTCACTGTTTGAATATTTTGCAGTGCATAATTGTATAAAAATGCTTACTTTTTGAAAAATAATTAATAACTCTTAATTATAGCTAACTAATGATTTCTACGTTTTTAAAAATTTGTTTTCGAATAACTAGTTTCAGGAATTTTTTATCATATTCTCAAAATGATGAATTTATAATTAAAAAGCAAATGTGTCGTAAACTTGAGAGTTAATTAAGAAATTAACGACAAGAATTCTGAGATAATTATCCAAACTCTTGGTTTGATTGTAGCAAAAAGATAAAATAATGTTTCTCTTATAAATATTTTTCACTTATTACACACCTCAACTTTGTCTGTTAATTACCAGACAGTACTAATTTTTTCATGTTAACTATTACTTTATTTTTAGTTAATACTATTAGCTATTAGTTATGGAAATGAAAAAATACTAATCTTAAATTCATAATGTAGCGTTAATGCTTCTTTTAAGAATATTGGACTAAAGTTGGATGCTAGTGAAAGTTGGAAGGACTAAATTTGGATGCTTAAATGAATATATTTTTAGGATTTCTCTTTTTATAACTTTCATTATAGTTTAAAAGATTTGAAACATGAAATTTTAAACGGAAACTTCCATTGAAGAATTTATAATTACCATAGCTTTTTTTATTGCTTTTAAATTCTTCTGATTAAATCTGGTTAACAAGCAATATTGCGTTCGAAAAATATTTTTTCTTTCATGATTTTTATATGTGATTACTTTTTATGCTGCATGTCTGGATTTTAAGTAATATTGACAATTTACAGAATTTTTTTTCAGAGTGGTTTTTCAATATTTTTCTATTACACTGCATTTGCTTTTCTACTTTGCTCACATTGCTTATACTTGTTTTTATTGCATCGCTTTGTTTTCTGCATAAAACCCAGTTAAAAAAGATTAATTTCAAAATCAAATGTCACAAATACATTTCAGATCAGTTGAAAATCTCGCAGAAATCTATGTGTACTAATATTGCCTGAGACTATATGTACTAATGTAGTCTGAGATTATATATGCTAATATATTTTGCGACTATATATTCTAATATAGTCTGAGATTATATATACTAATATAGTCTAAGACTTTATACTAATATATTCCCTGAAATATTTCTTATGCATTTTTTTATAAAGAGTTTCATTTTTATTGGCAATGAAATATTTCTGGAATGTTGTTGTTAAAATATTTTGAGATGTTTTTGTGAAATTTTGAAATGTTTTGTACCCAATTAATGTTTCAAAAACTAACTATCAGAAATGAAATTTTCACATTTCGTGTTATCAGAGTAATTTTGGAATTAATGATTGTTTTTGTAGATCAAATCTAGAAGAGCAGCACCCGACAAAATGCTGTTGTCAAAGTGGATATATCCTTGAAAATAAAATGCAATGTCATGTTGTAATATCATGTAAAATGTAATGTTGGGGATATATCTATAAAAGCTAATCTGCATCTAAATATTCGCGGGGGAATTAGATCAAATTAGTTAAGGAAAAGAAAAGAAAACTGATAAAGAAATACAGTTGTATCAATATCATTGAGGGAAAAATGTAAGAAATAAATTGGATTGCTTTAAACTTACTAATTATCTTCATAACGCAGAGAAACTGCTAAGTCAATTGTTAATTCTTATTATTGCAAGTAAATTCTTACAATGATAATGATTTTTGTAAGAATTTTTAGTTTGTGTACTAAACTGTTTTGATTCGCGTCTATAGATTTAAGGGATTGGTGGATGGAATATAGACTTTAATGACCATAAGAGTTAGAACTGGCCTTACTGATTCAAATTTGAACCATATTTGTAATCTAGGCACTGTGTTTTTATCAAAGTCTATATTGAGAAACAAAGTATGGTCAAATTTCACCATGCTTCTGACTCTATGGGAACACCAAAGCTCAGTAAATTTTACAGCTGTGATTTGGTATAAATTTGAAAATTTTATCATGATACCTTAGAGCATGGCATAAAAACCATTTATTTGGTTAAATTTACTTTCAGTGTTGTATTTGTTACTAAATGAGTGGTCATGAGAATTATAATTTTGAAAAACAGACCACAAGTTGGAAGAACAAGTGATTAAATTTTCGGGATATTTGGATGTATAGATCCTGAGGAATCAGTATTCAGAGCAGCCTCCTCTAGCAGAAATAACAGCAGTTATTCTCCTGGGCATCGAGTCGAACAGAGATTGGATAACGGGTACAGAATTCCATGCAGCTTCAACATTATGCCACAATTCGTCGACCTTAGTGACTGATGAGTGGTGGTGTGCCACTAGTTCGGTAACCAATGACCAGACGTTTTCAATAAGGAGAACGTGCTGGCCAGGGCAACAGACGAACACGCTCTGTTTCAAGGAAGGTCAAAACAGTGCGGGCAACATGCTGTCGTAAATTGTCCAGGTGAAACGTAGCGTTATGGGGGCTTCGAAGATAAGGCAGAGCAATTGGTTCTAACACATCAGAAATATAACGGCTGCTGTTTAAAGTGCGGGCAATGCGAATAAGAGGTGATCGAGACGTGTATCCATTAGCACCCCATGCCATTACTCCAGGTGATAGGCCAGTATGACGATGTCGAATGCAAGCTGTCAATGGGTGTTTTCTACGATGTCGCCAAACACGGATGCGGCCATCATGATGCTGAATTCGAACCTGAGTTCGTCTGAAAAGACGACATGATGCCATTCCTGCGTCCAAGTTTGTCGTTGATCACACTATAGGAAGTGCTCTTGCCTGTGATGCAGCGTCAAGGGTAACCGAAGCCATGGTCGCCGTTCTGACAGTCCTTGCTGCTGCAAACGCCGTCGAACTGTTCATGCAGACAATTGTTGTCTTGCAAATGACCCGATTTATTGACTCAGGGCTCGTGACGTAGCTGTACGATCCCTTAAGGCCACGTAGATAACATTTTTGTCTTCTCGGCTGTCAGTGATGGGGGGCCGCTGTGATCCTGCACGGTGTTTCATATGACCGTCATGAACCCATCGATCCCATATTCTGCTAACAGTCATGGTATCTCGAACAACTCAAGCAGCAATACTTCAGTATGATAAACCGCTATTCCGGTAGGCCAAAATTCAACCTCGATCAAACTCAGACACGTGCTGGTCGGTATTTCTCCTTCCTGCACGAGGCATAACAAATACTTTTTTACCCAAGAACAACGCGCAAATTCTCTTTCTGTATGAGAAATTTACTGTCAAATCTCTTCATTTATATGCATTGTAGGTGTTGCTACAGCCGCCTGCTTTGCATACCACAACATGCTTTATCCGCCCTGCAAATTTCACGTACGTTCGTGGTGTGTCTCCTTCCTGGTGTAGCAATTTTAATGGCCAGTAGTGTATTAGTGTAGTTGTATGACTATTTTGTTAGAATAAGGCAAAATAGCAAGTAAATAAATTGTTATTTAACCAAATTTTCTTAAAAATTTCTGTCATTGGAGAGAGGTTTTGATTTCAGTTTCTAAGAGAACTCACTGTCAAGGTGAAACTTTTGAGTAAAGGTAATTTAGATTTGAAATATCTAGAGTAAAATTTCCTTTTTACCTACGACTCTATTTGACCGTGATTTATTTAAATCTACTATGAAGTAAAATACATATTTTTTAACCGTTGTTGAACAGCTGACCCAATTCCGAGTTTACGGTCATCAATGTTCAACTCCATAGCCTTGTAATTTTGAACCCATTCTAGAGGACAAGAGAACTCCTGGATCAAATATTGGGAGAAAGTTGCTATATCGGAGGATTTTTTTTGATGGAACCCGCATTGGCATACCAAAGGAAAACCACGGAAACCCCCACCGTTAACCTGACGGCGAGGGAACTCAAACCCATGATCTGTCGACCCCTGAGGATATTTGAAGTCAGCACTGTGGTCAGTGCGTGCAAGGTGTGAAATTCGTATCGACTAGCCAACGCATTGATTTGAACCCGCGTCACCGCATTTTGAGACGAGAGCTCTATCTCCTAAACCACCAAGTAAAATATATTATTAAATGATGACAATATGACATCATATAATAAAACTCTACAAAACCTCTTCTTTACGAAAAGTTATGTTCATTCATGGAGAACCGACAACATTAATCTTAGTTTGCAAGATGTTAAAAATATAAAATTAATAATTTTAATTTTTCAAAACAATAAATTTAAAAATTAATATTTTCAAGTTTCAGAATATTTAATGTGCTGAATAATATATTTTTAATATAATATTTGTTTAAATTGATAAGTAGTTAAAAAATAAATTCCTTAAACTAATTTTTTACATAATAATAAAGTTTTACAAAAAATGAGTTGTAAACTCTAATTGTTTATTATAAATTTGCGCAACAGCGATTTACCTTCAGTTTCCTCTCCTTTTGAGAATAAGCCGATAATGTAGCAAAAGGGAATATTTTTTTAAAATTTCATAAATAGAAAAATTTTCCAATATTATATTTGTCAATAATTATTAATAGATACATTGATTTTTAACATTAATAATGTGTCAGTTATGTTTGCCCATTTATTTCGAATTTGAGCAAATTATTATTTATTTGTATAATATTGTATTATATGTAAAAATTCAATCTGAAAAAATTAATTGGACTTTTGTTTAAGTATCAAAAAGTTTCAAATAGTGCAGAAGCAAAGTTATAATATAATGAAAATACATACAACGCAGTCTAGCTAAATCTTCGTATCAAAACATAGAGTCATATTAATTACGTTCATGGAGAATTTAAATTTCAGTTTCGTCTTTCTTCGTTAATATTATCTGTTAAGCTTAGAAATAGTTGGAGATCTTTTATTCTTTGATGTTGCTTTCTTTTAAAGCAAGGGATAAAGAAACACTGCAAATATTTGCTTCTAGTAAATGATAAAATAACAGGCTTGCTGTCAAATCCAATCTTTTATTTTTCGTTCACTGGTCTTTGCATTATAATTATGGAAAAAAATGTTAATGAGCCCAAACACTACCTTTTTGAACCGAAATTTTTCTTTGATTAAAAATGGAGTTAGTTATAGAAGTGAGGAATATTATTTTCAGCAACAGCCATTTGATTTGAGAGCAAAAAAATATTATTGTAATCTTGATTTATAAATTCATGAAGTATATTGATTTCTGGATGCTTTAAGACATTCTAGATCTCATTAGCCTTTTATGACATCTTTTAGAGACTTTGTAAAAAGGGTAATTTCATTTTTTTGCATCTTGCTTCGAAACTTTTATCAGTTATAACTTTCTTTTTTTTTCTGATTAGAAAAGTGGCTTCTAAGACGGCAAAATCTTATGTAAAAAGAGAAACATTACAGAAAGAAATAACTTATTTATAATTGACTTTAGCTGGCATATTTATAACTTCATAAAGATATATATCTCAAATAGATTTCCTTTGAAAATTATTTTGAGATATGTGAAATACTTTTTTTGAAACTTAGAAATGAATGTCAATTTTTGTTTGTGGATTTAAATACTGAAATGAACTAGTCATAGAAAAATATGTTTGCTTTATAAAAGACTAAAAGTAACGAAAAATGTCAAATAAAGAGCTCTTTTAAGTAATAGGCTTTAATATTTAAAAGAAACTAAAGAAATGATTTATTCAGTTTGAATTATTTTCATCTTTTGAGAAATATATTGCTTTATGTACTGTTTAATATACATAGAAGTTTTTCCATTTTCAAGTATATTTGCTTGTAAATGGTATTCCTGCTTATATATGTTGTGGAAAAAAGAATATACGGAGTAAACAAATTCTGGTAAAATACAGACAACCATAATTCTGGTTAATAAAACCAAAATATACGGTATTTAAACCATTCATTTGCTAATTTTTTCCGCCCATATGATAACGGTTTAACGGAAATTCTGGTTTTCAAAATTAGTTTTTATAATCGCACATTTAGTAAACAAATCAAAACTGAAAAGTAAATTTAACCGAATAAATGGCGTTTATGCCTTGCCTAAAAAAATTACCACATTTATTAAATTTTATCATATATTATAATACCATATTTTAATGCTGATTTCATCAGAATCCTTACCTAAGCACTTCGGTAAAATTCCTGAACTTTTTGGTGCTCCCATTGAGTTCCCAAACACGGTAAATTTTACCATATTTGGGTAGTTTTCATCATACTTCTTACATATCTTGAAAGGATTTCACGACTCAAACCAGAATTTCAATGTTCATTTTGAAATTCGCGTTATTAATAAACAGTAAATAGAAGAAAAAATCTTAATTCTCGGTAACATTCTTGACCAAAGTAACGCTGAATAATGTGTTCTGGTAAAATATGAAACGTTTGCGAAACATGTAATGCAAACTCTTCTGCAGTTTAGACTGAGTTTAAAGTTTATCCAGTTAATTGAATCTATCAGTTAAAGACTAATTATTGACTTTTCGCTTACACGTGGAGCACTATTACTTAAAATTAAACACCAATCGTAAAATTTTGTAAATTTTTCAGTTCCATGTAGCGTATGACGTAACTTTAATCCAAGGAAAAAGAGCAACTAATGTTTAAGGAAAAGTTGTGTAATCGAATAAGAAAACATGTTCCTTTTATTTACAATATCAACTAAGGTCACAATTTAAAAGGAAGGGCAGAAGGTGTCTACGTGGAAGTTGAACCACTTTTATACCATGATCATTTAAGTACTTATTTAAATAATTTGCCGAGAAGGTCTATAAAGAATTCAAAATTTTAATATTTTGACATTGGTTTTTACATCGAGGCATCACATTTTTCGAAAACAACAAGGATAAAAATATTTTGTAGTAGAAGTAATTTTAAAAATAATTGACCATTTTTAAAAAGAAAAAAAAATTGCATGAGTTACCGATACAAAATGCTTGTAGTATCCCATTTTAAAGTATTTGTTAAAAGCACTTCGGGAAACAACTAGTGATAAAACTATTAGAAGATAGAATTTTAAAAATAAATTAAGATTTAAAAAAAATAATATGAGTTAATTTTCAATGCAAAATAATTGAAGTATCCTACTTCAAAACTTTTCTAAGAAATATTTTAGGAAACAACTAGTGATTAATTTATTAGTCAATTTTTTAAATTATATTTATTATTATTTTGAAGATTTAAATTGTTAATAATTTTATTGCTGTTTAAAATTTAAATTAATGATTTGTATACTAGTTGTCAACAATTTTATCAAGATGCATGCTTTTATAAAATAAAATGATTTTCATAGATCTTTATAAGAAAATGGCCAATTTGTATGAAAGCAACATATTTGTTAGGATTTTATTGCTTAATTAATATTTTAATTTTTCATTTAATATTTTATGCAAATAAATACGATTCTCCTCTATAGAATAACATTAAAATATCTATGCCCAATATGACGAAAGAAAATAACTTACTTCGTCATATCCTGTGTATGAAAAAATCCTATCTTAGAAAATTTAAATTTAAAGGTGATTGATTAAGTAGAATATGGTCAGTTGGGTCAGTATCTAAAATAATTTTCTTTATAAATCCTTTTATTTATTTTCTTTATCAATGATATCTAAATTTATGTTGTTGGTGATTAAAAGTCAATATTTACTTAAAATTTATTATTTTAATCTTAAATTGGTAATAATTTAATTTCTATTTAAGATATAAGTCGTTAAGACCAGTTGTTAACTATTTAGTCGAGAGGCATGTTTTTATTAAATAAAATATTTTTTATACGCACACATTTGCTTAGAATTTCTTTCCTTCAAAATTATTCATAATCTTTTCTTCAATTAATATTTTATGCAAGTGAATACTATCCTCCCCTTTTGAATAAGATTAAAAATATCTTTGCATAATATGATGAAATAAAAGAAAGTACTTCCTTACTTCCTGTGTATGATAAGACCCTCTCTTAAAACGTTTAAATGTAAAGGCCATTTATATAGTAGAATGTGAGTTATCATTATCTAAGTTTATTTTCTTTCGAAATTATTCATTTATTTTCTTTTTTTATCAATTTATTTTTTTACCACTAATATCTAAATTAATTTTATTGAGATAAAAAGTCAACATTTACTTAAGACTCAATATTTTAGACTTAAATTAGAAATAATTTAATTACTATTTAAGATATAAATTTGTTACACCGATGAGCCATTACATTATGACAACCCTGCTAATAACAAGTAGGACCACTTTTAGCCCTCAAAACTGCTAGCACCCGCCGTGGCATTGATTCCACAAGGTGCTGATAGGTAGTCTGAGGTATCTGGTACCAAGCGCTCACCAATTGGTCCCTCACATTGCGAGGGGGTAACGTGGCAGCACGAATTTGGCTTTCCAAGTAGGACCACAAATGCTCTATTGGATTAAGGTCAGGTGAATTTGGGGGCCAAGACATGACTTGAAAGTCACTGGAATGTTCCTCGACCCAATCCATGACGATTCGACCCCTATGACATGGTGCATTATCCTGTTGGTAAACACCATCCCCCGCACTAAAAATTGTTGCCATGAATGGGTGAACCTGGTCTGCAACTATGTTCAAGTAGCTTACAGACATCAGGGATTGCTCTATAAGGATTATGGGTCCTAATGTGCCCCATGAAAACATTGTTCCTGGGCGAGAAACCATGAAAACCTGGGCGAGCCCATTGTTATAGATGGAGGGTGGTCATATTGTAATGGCTCTTCTGTGTAAATATTAGTTGTTAACGATTTTATCGAGAGGTGTGCTTTTATTTATTGAATTAGTTATTATGGTACAATGTAAACAAAATATCTAATTTGTCCAATCCAGCCATATATCTAGTTAGGTCTTTATTGCTTAATTAATATTTAAATTCTTCAATTAATATTTAATGCAAGTAAATATGATCATTCATTTATAATAAGTTTAAAAATATCATTACAAAATTTGATGAAAAAAGAACTAATTTCGTTACTTCTTGTGCATGAGAAGACCAGTTCTAAGAATACTTTAATGTAAGCCATTAATTTTGTAGAGTAAGTCAGATATCAATATCTAAATTTAATTTCTTCAGAAATCCTTTATTTATCCTCTTTAGCAGTGAATGATATCTAAACTTATCTTATTGGAGATAAAAAGTCAATATTTATTCAAAACTTATTATTCTAGACTTAAATTGAAAGTAATTTGATTTCTATTTGGCATATAAATTGGTAATTTGAATTTGAATTAATTGTTAACAATTTTACAGAGGCTCATGCTCTTATATAATAAAATAACTTTTAGGAATCTTTGTAAAACAAATACCTAATTTGTCCAAGCAACGCATATATTTGTTTAGGAATTTATTGCTTATTTACTACTTTGATTTTACAATTAATATTTTATGCAAGTAAATTTTATTCTTCCCTTTAGAATTTGATTAAACAATGTCTTTGCATTATATGATGAAACGTACTTATCCACTTTATCTTATGCTTGAAAAGACCCTCTCCAAGAATATTTAAATTCAAATGGCATTGATTTAGCAGACTAATTCATTCATCAATGATATCTAAATTTATTTTCTTAATACACATTTTATTGGAGATAAAAAGTCAACTATTTATTTAGAAAAAGAAGAAAAGTTTCGAAGCAATTCTCACGCACTCTTTATTTCTCTCTGATTCTCTTGACAGAGGTCAAATTCATTTTAGCTGATTAACTGCTTTTTTTAGAGATTAACTGTCTTTGATTTAATGATTTCCGTGACATTAAATTTTTTTCTTGGATTTCTTCTTTTCTCTTTCTGTCACCCAATTAAATCCTCCGACATTCTTTTCCTGCATTTTTCTTTTTTCATTTGAGGACATGTTATTTTGTTGCAAAAAATCTTTGTTTTCAGATAGCATTATTTAAGGTTTTATTCCTTAAGACAGTTTTATTAAGATTTCATATTAAAAAAAATTATGAGATAGAGTAATGTAAATTTTATTTCTCATCTAATTTTAATACAAGGAATAAATTTAATTAAGCATGTAAATCTCAAACTAATAAGAGATAAGTTTTTTTGTACAGTATTCTTTCAACACTCAGATTTCAAAAATTTACTCTAACCATGTCTAATTTTTTACAGATCACTTCTCTGCCTTTGGTTCAGATCAAAGTGATTTTTTTTACATTTATAGAACATATATTTTTAAATTAATATACTGCTTATCAATTTTCTTCATTTGCGTATTTTAAAAGTTATAAGTCATGCAGTTCTACGTTTTTATGAATAAAGTTATTATTTTTGTTTTTATATAAGTTCACAAAAAGATTTTTATGAAGTTGAAGAATTGGAAAATACTCTGTTAATGTTTTTTTTTGCTCTTACGTAATGTGAACTTGTTTCCATTTTATTAATTACATCGTATTTAATTTCTGAAATAGAACTATTTCATTCGAATGTTTACGTCTAAATTATTTCAATAAACAAAAGCATTTTAATTATATACTCGAAGGAATTTCATTCTACTGAAGAGGGACCTCCAGTTTGAAAACGTGATATATTTAACGTAGTAGCTCAAAATTATTACTATACTTTCTGGAAGTGGCAATTGTGATATAAAAGCATACGTTTCCCAAAGGTAAAGGGCGACATTTTGCCCTTTGTTACAACTGTACAATAATATTCGTGAATTTATTTCCTTATGCAGATCCTAATTTCATGTTATAATGCTATTAAAATGAATGCTATGAAATCGTTATAATGCTTTTGTAACAATTATCTATTTCTTTTAGTTTATTTATTATAATTATTGATTATTAATAATTGAAAGATTATCTTTTTGACAACTTCGATGCGCGTTAAAATAAAATCTATAATTTTTATTACTCTTATTTTTTTAAAATAAAATTTTTTTTTTCCAAAATAAATGCATATTTACTATTGTCCGACATCAATTGTGAAATGAACACGGAGTAAAACAATTCTGGCAAAATTAGCGTATACTATGGTAATAACATTTCTTGTTAAAAAAAACATAATTCTGGTTAATAAAACCAAAATATACTGTATTTAAATCAATTATTTGGTAGTTTTTTATTCATATGATAACGGTTTGCAGAAGATTTTAGTTTTCAAAATTATTGTTTTTATTACCTCACATTTAGTAAAAAATACGAAACTTAAAAGTAAATTCAACCGAATAATTGGTTTTTATGTCATCCTCTGAGGTATCTTGATAAAATTGCCAAATTTTATCACATATTATAAAACCATATTTTACAGTTAATTTTACCAACCGCATTAAAATACCGTTTCGGTAAGAATTGTCGAGCTTTTGGGCGATCCCATAAAGTTTTCCTTCGTGGAAGAATTGCAACGCTTGTTCATGAAATAATTGAATATAATTATAGATATAAGATATCACATTATTTATAAGAACATTACAATTTGCCGTGCCTATTTTTGGTTTATTTAATAAATTAAGTAAATTTTATCATTATTACTTATTTTTATTAAAAGAAACATTCGTGCAGCAGGTCGTTTTAAGGCAGGGGGGATCATGGTGATCAAGACTGCTCAATTTCATGACCAACAGCATGAATAGGTCAGTGTGATAAGCATTGCGCACAAGCCGCCTTTATTTCTTATATAAATTGGTACCCATTGATTTGAAACAGATTAGGTTTCAATTAACCATTGGCGATCGAATTCCACTGTGTCAGAATGACAACTTAGTGCTTTAAGCATTGTTAAATACTCGTGATCAAACAAACTCAAGAGGAATAACTTCCTAAAACTATGGTAAGGATAAAAACTAGAAACAAATAAAGTTGATAATTCTAAATAAACTCTGAATAACAGTTATATTTTGCATGATATCATTGTACCCTTTTTACTGCATTTTGAGAGAAGCTTTCTGATATATTTTTTAGAAGCACTGAGATCTTTAGAAAGAGATTTTAAATATTTATATCTAGGATTTTTCAAGTGTGGTATTCTAATGCCATAAAACTTTAAAGTAACCGAATAAACCTTTTTAATTAAAATCTAATTTATTTCACCTTTCAAGCAGACGGTTAAAAAAGCTCTACAATATTAAATTATTCTGTTAGTTTATGTAAAAAGTTACCAAATTATATAATTAGTTTAGCAGAAACTAGTTTAAGTAATATAGTTAGTAGACTTTTGGCAGTAAACATTTGAGTATAAGAGAAAACTTCTAAGAGAATCAGTTAAGTCTTGAATATAAACTCATTACAGACAGATGCTTTTAAATTAAGATTTAGTTATAACAGGCTTCAAATTTTATGCTACTGTAATATGAATTACTTAAACTAAACTTCACTAGATTTGAATTACTTTAACTAGCTCAATTTCCCACAATGTCTTAATTTAATTAATTAATTAAACATGGAGAGGTTAACTTGTGTTTACAAAGTTGACATTATTTAATAGCTTATAATGTTTATGTTCTATTTATGTGTTAATTTTTGAATTAAATTATTATCTGAGGGCCACGGGTAATATCATTTAATGTCCATATAGACTGGGTCGGAAAAAAATATCTTGCTCTTGAAAAGGATGGATTTTCTACAGTATGGCCCATCTCCCATGAGCGATTCCCCGTTATTAATTTGTCTAAACTTAGTAATCCTCAAAATGCAACAGATGGCGTTCCAATCGTAATTTTTTTTAAAAAAAATGATACGTAAACCATACTTTACCCTTAGTCTTCACCTACTCTTTTAATTAATGATTTTTTCATGAGATTAAAAACGTGGTCGAAATTCCCTAATTTGAGAGTGGTTTGAGCCTACTCTAAAAGAAGTATAACTTAAAGGAATAAAAAGTGTTATTAAAACCAGTACCGTAATATTTAAACGTCTAGAAAATGGTACAGGCAATGAAAATTACTGAATGAAATGTAAAAAATATTCCATTACAGGTAAAAAAACAAAAAACAAAAATGAATCGCAACAATATTAAATGAATTTAGTCTGAACTAGTTAACTGGATAGTCAAAAAAATATTTTATAATTTTTGCTTTGTTTGTATCCTGGACCCTCTCCTTAATATAGTGTGATGTTTTCTTTATTTTTTTGTTTTTCTCTCCTTGATTGTACAATTCGTAAAACCTTTTTTAACAGACTTTTCTTTAAAAAAAATTTGAACTACACTGTACAATCAAAAGTAAAAGTAATCAATAAGTGTACTAACTTTTAGTATATCAGTAAACATAATAATAAAAATTCTTCTTAAGTACAGTACTCCAAAAAAAAAAATGAAAACGAAATATCCTGAATTACTTTCGATTTAATGATCGGATCTTCTGGTATTTGGATTCAAACTTAATGATTTGAAGGGGTGAGCTCAGTGACCTAAAGGTCACCCCTTCTATTGACCTGAAGGCTATTTAATTTAATGCCAAGTTACGAAATCAGACACAAAACGTACTTTCTCTGAATAAACATAATCTTTTTTCAACTTAATTAGATTTCTGACCCTCAAAATATGGGGCGTAGCCGCAAATTGGAAAATTTGATGCCAATAGGTTGTTTATGGAGGCGGTGGAAAGTTTGGATCCCTTAATGTTAATTTTGCGTGCTTCGCCTTTTTTCGAGAACTTTTTAAACATATCGGAAATTTTTTACTCATAATTATGAAATTCGTTTAATTATTAATAATTATTTATTATTTTTAATATTTTATTTAATAAAAGTCGGAAAAATTTTGATTTGTTAGGAGTACACATTTTTGTATCATATAAAAGAATATAATTTTATATTCTTTAATATGATACAAAATTTTATTATTTTTAATATTTTACTTAATAAAAGTAGGGAAAATTTTGATTTGTTAGGAGTACACATTTTTGTATCATATTAAAGAAAATAATTTTATATGGTTCAAAAGTTCAATGAAATCGGTTGAATAGTTCCTGAGAAATTAAAATTTAAATAAATGATTTTCCTATTTGCAAATTTTGGCATAATGCTGATGTTATTATTAAAGATCACGCACATGTAACTAAATTCCCATGAAAATCACCTTCACTTTCGGGCATAAGTTTCTTCTCATCCGGATAATATACCAAGATTTCAAATTTGCTATATTTTGTGCATAAAGGGCTTTATGTTGATTTCTTATTATCTAAAAACTAATAATATTGTAAATGCCACGGTTATACAGAAAATAAAAAAAAAGAAATTTTGCACATCTTTAAATGCTTCTTTATTTTTACATAAATATATCATAGAAAAATATTAAAATAACAATCAAGTTACAGTTTTTTGTTTGCATAAAAACCAAAAAATAAAAATAAGCAAATAATAATAACGTATAATAGATCCAAATTAATGAGAAAACGAATTTGATTTTGCATAAGAGCATTTAAAATATCGTTTGCATGTTAAACTTGTTTTAAACAAGCTACTTTATTTCTTTAATTATTTTCAGTCGCCAAAAGACAATAATGATTAGGCGGTTTTAATTAGGAACAAAAATTATCAAAAATGAAAAAAAAGTCAGCTTCTAGTGATAAGGAAAGATTTTTTATTCAACTCCTAGATATTATGCTTTTATAACAATCATAAATTAAAACATACTTCATTCATTGCTCTCACACCACTCAGAAAACAAAGACAAACAAGAAGTTTTTTTTCTCAAAACCAGACATTCTTTATCATCTAGAAAGCACTTGAGAGACGATGAATTATTGACTGTCAGTTGAGGCAAGTAGAAAAAGAATTGTTAGTGATAGATCGATTGAAATGAATAGATTGTAGTATAGAATCTGCAGAAGAATAACATAGCAGGATATGACAATCATCCAATGATTTCAAAACCTTAGTTTGAGTGGGTAGATTATTTTCCAATTTGTCTGGTATAAGTAAAATCTTAGTGAATATCAAGAATAATAATTTGATTGACAAGCAGACCATTTTTTGTGAGAAGAAACTTTGAATTAATACAATAGTAAAATTCAGCGGAATCTCGATTAATCAATACCCACAAGAATTGGTATTCTTTGGAAAATTTGAGGATACTTTCGTTCAAATCAAATAATAAATTTCAAAAATAAAAATTCATTACTTTGCGTATACTTATGATATATCGAATACATACATCGACTGTATCATACATCGAATCGTAACATATATCGAATTAGTTAAGATATAATCCTAAGATATAGATGTTAAACTTTTTCATAATAGATAATTTAAATGCCGCGATGGCTCAGAAATAGAGAGTTCGCCTTCCAGTCAGGCGAACTGGGTTCGAATCCCAGTCGATACGAATTCCAGTCGATACGAATTCCGCATCCGGCTTGCACCGACCATAGTGCTGACATGAAATATCCTCAGTGGTGGACTGATCATGGGTTAGAGTCCCCTTCCCGTTAGGCTAACCGTGGGAGGTTCTTGTGGTCTTCCTCTCCATGTAACGCAAATGCGGGATAGCTCCATCAAAAAGTCCTCCTCGAAGGCAGGTTCCTCCCAATACTCGATCCAGGAGTTCCCTTGTCTTCTGAATTGGGTTCAAAATCACAAGGCTACGGAGTTGAACATTAGTAGTCGTAAACCCATAAAATTGGGTCGGCTGTTCAACGACGGTTATAAAATAAAATAATACTAAGTAGTTATCTGTAATATAAATACAATCAGCTCACCAGATGAAAAAAAGTCACTATTTGAACATTCCCTACCTAATAATCATCCCTCAATATGGTTTGGTTATTAACGTTGAACTAGAGCTACACTAATGGGCTATTGGCGACGGTCTGACGTTTAATCTTAATATGATCTGAAAACAATACTGGCCCATTTGAACTCTGCACTACCACAAGTTCGATCGAAGAGCACACCCCTAATCCTTACCACGCTACCCAACTGCCCAACCGTGCGTGGCTTTTTCTGACTCTGAAACCTCCGGGACGGGCATTCTACTACCAGCGTGCATTCTGAACCAATGAGACACGATTTCGAAACATGTTGTTCGATCAGATACTCAGCTTTTAGTTTGCAGAATCACACCACTGTCCAAGTCGTGGTAGATTAACGATTTCACACACCAATGGGAAGCAAAGAAATTATGAAAGAATCATTTAATACTTTGTGACTTTCCTATGGACTTGATAACCATCTGAACTCGGTTAGAAATTTGGTTCACAAAATTTTTCAAGTCCGTCATACCCAATTTTAGACTCTCGCTAAGAATTTGATCTCGCAAACCTATCAAGTTGCGAGGATGCTGATGCCCAATATGTCTTGAAGATTTTTTATGAGGTTCAAGTCAGGTGCTTTTGCAGGCCAGTTATGATACAATAATGAGTGAGTTCATAAATCTCGTCACACATCTTTTTAATCCGATAAGCTTTAATGTTGACATCGTGAAAATAGGGTTAAACAGCTTATTTATCACGATGAAGTTGACTGAAAGGAATCACTGGATCAACCAGATGGTTAAAATAAACGTGCTGGTTCAAAGAAGTGGTTCATTAATCCATAATAAGAAAAGCACCAACAAAACATCACAAACCCAACTCCAACTTTCAATGAATTCTTTATAGGTGACTATTCGTTGAGCTTGCGCCATGTAGAATTAAAAATATGTTAAATAATTAGTTAATTATTGTTAAACATTAATAAAGTAATGAAATAAGAAACGAAAATTATTTTCTTGGAAGCTTATTTTTTCCCATTTTTTCCATTTTCGAATATAGATTAAGAACTAGCGAGAGTGTTCTAGAAGATATGAGAAAAGAAATTTGGAATAGAACTGGTATATTTTTTTAAATTCAGAGTTTAAAACCATTAAGTACCAATGTACCCACTCTGGGAATTTGTCCTTTTTTCAAAAAGTTAGAGTGGTAGCTCAATTCTTTTGTTATTAGTACTAAATTTGCAAATTTATAGGGTCAAGCTCATAATAATATGATATAAATATAATATAATAATATTAATATAAATATATTAATATAAATATATTAGTATCGATCTGAAGTCATTTTTGAGCTATTTTTAAAACTAAAGGTGGTAGCTAATAATAAAGATTATAATGTTTCTAAGAACAAATGTCTTACCACTTTTTGTAAAAATAAATTTTTTCATTGCTACAAAATGTTGTATTTACGCCCCACTTCTCGGGAAAAATGTGCTAATGGTACAAAGGCTTTAAGTGGCTTCATTTGTCGAACCATCAGCATTGTGCAATAAGTGTGCTAAAATTAAAGTGGGGCAAATTAAAAAAAAGAAAATAAAAAGAAAAAAATTATAAGCAAAAAATCATCAGAATTTTGTGGGGTTTGAAGTTTTTCCCTTAAATTAATAAAAAATATTCTTTTTAATAAAAGTCGTATTACCTAAATGATAGTTTTTGAGAATTATTTAATCATCTGTTTTTCCCTGTTTTAAAGTTATTAATTTAAAGTGCATAAATTATGTAATATATCTTAATAAAAGTTAAGATATTCCACAACAGCCTGTTTGTTGGCCAGGAAGGGGTCACGAGGGTTTTAGTTCCAAATTTCTGAAATAATGTAGTCCGCAGTATGGTGGAAGAAATGTTGTCTACATTGCATTGTTACTGTCTTTATTACTTAGACAAGCTTAACGTAAATACAATTTGCATAAAATGTTATTTTATGTAATTGACATTTTATGCATAAAATGTCTTTGTTTTGTATGTTTTTGCTTCAGAAGATTAACGAAACCTCCAATTTTTAATATTTGTATAAACAAGTTATATAGACCAACATTTTGCGCAAATTTGTATACCATATACTTATATAATATTATTTCAAGTTTTGCATTTGTTATTTAAGTGGTAACTATTCATTACAAAATATTTTTAACCCACTGACGGTTCTGCACGTAAAAAGTCGCATTTTAACCTGCAGTCTTCTCTGCATAGCAAAACCGGTTTTCCCATGTTAACTGATAGGGGAACTGTGTGTAGGGGAGAAACATTCTCCCAATTTTGCCCATTTCCTTAACCGTCAGAGTCTGAAATAAAAATAAAAGCAAAATTTACAATTTAGTTCAGAAATTTATTGTCTCGTGCTATTGGTTTGGACATTAAGAATATAATTAAGAAGCAAAAAACTTTTGCTGTAATTTAAGTCTTATTAGCATACTTATCAAAGTGTGGTTAAACCACCATGAATAAAGAAATAAATCTGCATTTACTTTAAAGAATAAAATTTGATAAAAAAAAACAACAACCTTTACAAGTTTTTTAGAATGTACTTTTTAGTACAGGTATTAGAAAAAGTCAATTTTATCTTTAGGTTTCAAAATTTAGCGATTCTTAACGATCGGTCTTTAAATTTTGAAATTTTCTTATTCTTTGCAATGGGTACAATTTATCAAGTCCGTCCAGAATAAAATTATTTCTAAAAATAATTGTTGCTCATAAATAATTGCAAAATTGAAAACAAAAACTTCGATTCATAGTTAAAATTATAAGTTTCATTTAAAAGTTATAAATTTGCTTGCAAAAATACTTCAATTTTTAGGTTTGAAATTTATTTATTCTTTGAAATATGTGCATTTTAACAAAATCAGTAGTTCATTAAACAATAAATAATTTCTTGTAATAATTCTTGCTATAAAATAAAATAAATGCTAAATGAAAAATAATAAACTACTAGTAATAGTTAAAATTATATAACACTTGATAACAGCGTGCGGCTTTACGAATAAATAAAAAAGTAAGAGAACTAAGATTGATTCATGATTGATGATCTGAAACTTATAACTGATAGGTTTGAAAAGAAATATATTGTACAGCGATAAAAATATAACTATTCTTCGTAAAAAGATAGCGAGTTCAATGGTTATAGTTTGGAGACTAAAAAATGTCCTAGACTGGCTTTAACAAAAAAAAAATATATATTTTATTGAAACAATGGAGTTATTTGGGAGCATTTTTTTCGAAAAAATTCAAAAGTAAGAGTCATACAATTTAATTATTCCCCAAAATATAATCTAACTAAAATACTAATTGAGGGTAATATAATACGTTAAATTAGATATGGTTCTGAACTTATTTTGTTTCATTCATACAATGTTATAATAGGTAATGAAAATGTGCATAAAGTATGCGCTTAAGAAAGGTGTTAAAGCGATTATTTATTTCTCACAGTTACGGTTATAGTGACAGAAGTTTGAAATTTTCCAAATTAAGAAGGTGATAAAACCGTATTTTTGGAATAAAACACGGTTGAGCTAAGCAGAGATGACGAAATTTTTTTTGGCGTGTTTCAGGTTTACGTGATGACAACGGGAAGGAATAAAAAACATATTGATTTGTTTGTTGCATCTTGCTCTCTTCATCTCTATCTAGCAGCATCATTATTCGTTTTCTTTCACTCCCCAAATAGCAGCATTACCAGATTGCACCAAAAATTGACAGTCACGAATACTCATTTGTGAAGTTACGTGCATTTTTGCGATGTAGATGCGTAGGTCAAAAAAGTTACAATGTTCGCTTTTGGTGATGTCACATTTTGACATCATCCAGAAGTCAACATGAGACCACGAAGAGGCATTTAATTGTCGCAGTGCCGCCACCATGTGACTAAGATGTGACAGATTCATATCTCAACTTAGTTGAGACGTAAATATGTTGTAGTTTTGTCACACTGTGATCTTGTTGAAACGTGAATATATCATGTGACACAGAAAATGCACTTGGAAATTCTAGCAATTTCCAATTTATTTGAATGGAATCCCGAGTTCGCAGAAGGTTTCTGTGAACTCAAGATAAAAAAGGGACCTTGCGAAAATTTTTTGGGAACTTTTGGCAAAAAGGGACCTTCTTGGCACGGTAATCAAATCAGCTTTCTCATTTCCCGCAATTCCTTAGTCGGAGGGAATCAACTGAAAGGACACTTTATTTTGGAAATTCTTAAGCAAAATCCTACATTTTAGGATTTTTTTCACCAGAAACGTCATTACCATAGAGTATGGTAATTTTTCCAATTTTTTTCTTCCTGTAATACTCGTGACAGTGAGTCTTATCAATAAACAAGTAAATAAATAAATGAAATTATAAGAGTGAAAAAATAAGAAAAAATGTGACTGCATGCACTGTAAAAAGTTTTATTTACCTCAACACCAAAAATGATAGCAATTATATACTAAACTTTTTACAGTGTGCATATATATTTTTAACGGCGAACTTTAGCTTCTGTAGATGAAAAGCAACATTTGAAGATAACCGCAAACACTCTTTAATTGGTTATCGATTGTAAACAATTACAGACGATATCAAAATGCGCCAATATTAGAGTTTTTGGAAGAGAAATTATTTAAAGTATGGTGCAAAGGTGCGTGATGTGGGTGTAAACTTTTAACATTTTCGGTGTCTAGAGCTTTCGTACACCCTTTAAACTGTAAATGAATTCTCTATTTGGTGTTAACTTGAAAGAAAAAGTGTTCCCTTAAAAAATATTTAGTGTTGCTCAATATCAAATTCTCTGAGCTTTTACACCACAGTTTGTACAGCTTGTATTTGGTTTAAACAGTGATAAATAAACACTGCTACCACGAATAAGAGAGCTGTAACTCTATTCCATATAAAACTTCAAATTTCTTACATGGGAAAATCTATGTGAATTATTCTTAGTTCTAAGACCATGTTGTCTCTTTTTTAGTTCATGAGGTAGACCTTTTTTGATGCTTGTATATTTCATCAATGATTGCTCGTGATTGGGCTTTAAATTCTTATTTATTTTCTCCCAAGATACATATACAGCTGGATCAGAAGATTTGATTAAGAATTAATTATTTTGACCGGCATCTCAGTGTCATGTATATCTGTTTTTCTCGCATAAAACTCTAATTTTCATTCCAATCTTTTGATTGATTAATTTATTTCTTCCTCTGATAGCTTAAATCACGACATTTTATTCTCTTATTTCTGGAAATTTAGAAAATAAGAATTTTTTTTTGTTTCCCGAATCTTTCAGTTATTGCTTTTTTATGGTTGTTTTTCTGCCTGTGATATATCTGTTGTAAGGAACTGGAAATACAGCGAGTAATTTAAAATTCCCAGCTTCTTTTCTATGAAAATAAAAAAAAATTTATTATTTTCTAAAAACTTAAAATTACTAACCAAAATTTCAAACATTACTTCTTGCAATTTCAGAATAGACATTTTTCAATGAATTTAGCTTGTAAAAATGCTATAAATATTCTTTTCATTTATTTTATCACTTATTTATTAAGCGAAATTAGACGAATGAAAAATTACTCAATTTTCAGTGTCTTATAAAAATTATGATTTTGTACGTGACAATATGTATTCTTTGAAATTTCTTATTTTCGAAAATGTTGCATCATTTTAAAGAATTCATTCAACAGGAGTGATAAATGAATGTGAAAAAATAAAATTTCAAAACATATTAATAATTGATTTAGTTGTTATTGAGAAAAATCCCTTTTTTCTGTCACGTGCGGAACAGCTATTTTATGTAACCTAAACCATTTATTTCTAAAATAGCATGTTTGCTATGGGCATGCAAAAGTTATCACAGCATGTACACAAATATATCGATTGAGCTGGAATAGAAAAATGCACAACCTTAAAAATTACATAATATTCTCGAAAACAAGTACTCTTTTTTATTTCTGGAAGCAGGAGTCTTTACTCTTGGTAATACCCCAGTAGTATTAGCTTGAATATGAATTCAGTTAAGCAGTTGAAAGTCTTAATAAAATAAAATGAAACAAAAACAAGCCATGCAGGTTTTAACAGATCAAAATAACTAACGACAAAATAACAAGCGCAATACGTGCAGCTCAACTTCGTAGTTGAAAATGGAAAGAAAAACAAAACTTTCAGAAAAGTAAAGACATAAATAAATACTTGTGGTCAATAAACAAGTACTTTTGGGTATTGGGACTATTTTTCTCATTTTTTTCTTCTTATCGAGGAGACAAATATCTCACATTTTCTTTTGTATAACTAGTGGTACAATAAAAAACCGTTTCTGAAAATTGGAGTGGAAATTTCGTCAAAAAGTGGAATTTACTGTCTTCGCATGTTTAAGGATGCGAATTTCATCAAAGACATTAGGTTTAATGTAACGCATAGATTAGGATAATTAATCAAGAAACACATAATAAAATAAAAGCAGCGAGACGAAATTAGCAATCCGTCATTGCCAGGAATCGAACCCAGGATACCATCTTGACAAACGAGTGCAGTAACTCTTGTGCCATCTGTTCATGCAAACAGTTTTGAAACGAAAAACTGTTAAATTTGTCAAAACTCAAGGTTATTGCTAATTTTCAAAAGGATTGCTAATTTGTCAAAAACGAGAGTTATTTTTCTGAGAGTGTGGATGTTTAAAGTGAATGCGAGAGTGCATTAGTGTGTCAAACATTTCAGAATTAAGAAGACTAATATCCTTACATTCCATTATTTATAGTAACTCACATTTTCATTTTGTGTTATAGAATGCATCAATTTGTAACAATCTAATAAAATAATTACATTACCTACACACGTAAACGAAACAAAAGTATTTCTATGTACGATTAATAGTTGCTTATGAAGATTGATGGTTGGTGATGACATCTGGCCTCCGTTGCCAATGACGTCAACCGATAATGTTTGATGATGGATTCTAGAGAAGTTTTCCGACCCACAACTATCCCCCCTCACCCATCGCTGGTGTCTCTTGAGTCCCCAAGGGCAACCTTTATTACCATATCTAGAATAAATGATCCCTTTGAGTTTGGAATATATCATTTGAAAACCGAATTTTTAGAGAATAAGGAGGTTTTGAAGGTAAAGATAGGACAGAAATACTGTGCCCTTTTAGATTGTTAATGGGGTGTAAGTATTTGAACAGTTACGCAAACAGACAAATATATCTTTCTCGATCGAAAGTAAATGTTATAAAGTTAGATTTTTTAAAAATTATGGATAGTAAATGCTTGTTATTTTTATCTGTTCCTGAGAAAAGATGTCGACCAGGATTTAGAACTTTTCTCCTATGTTTTAAAAATTAATAAAATTTTTAGAGCAATATTATAAAGTAAACTGCGTTTGGTTTATTACGTTCCATTGGAATTACACCTTTTCTATTATTCTTAAACAAGACCAAATGGGGAAAGTGTTTGTACTAAGTACCAATGCATTTATTTTAGACCGGGTCATCTTGGCGTAATTAATTGTCCCAGCTTTAGAACGAGCAAATAATTTAAACATTAAAACAAATTATTAAACTTTTTTACTACTTTTTTACAGTTTGGCGAGATTTTTTCACTTAGGTGAAAATCATTAGTATAGTTTTTCGAAGTTCCTTCACCAAGGAAAATAAAACAAGCCACAATTCTAGTGCTTTACACTTGAAGCGAGCTATAAAATTAAACTATATATGACATCTTGTCGTGAAGAATTATTTGGTCTTTACAACGGAAAAGTAAAGTAAATACTTTAAAAGTTATTAAACTTTTTTAAAAATCGCCAATTGGGTGACAATTTTCGACCTAGATGAAAATTATAAAAAATCGATGATTTATTTTATTTTTTGCAAATTTTGAAGAGCCCAGACCCTGCAACATTGGAGCGAATTTTTAAATATTAAGAAATTAGACCATAAACGCTTTTCATTTTCTCAAAACTGTGACTTTTTTCATATTTTTACAGTAAAATATGTTACCATATTTTTTCAGTAATATTTATTTAATTAGGGTGATTCAGTGATTTTACTATAATTATTACTGTAAAATTTACTCAATATCAGATTTTTCGTTCCATAACATGTTCCAATAAAAATGAATTTTACGGTAAAGAATACCGGTCCTTGAGTGCCGGTACTTTTTACTGCAATTTGATGGATAATTTTTTACAGTATATCCTGAACTAATGTAGCGCAAATGTAGATTAGTTTTACAGAGAAAATCCCCACCTTATATGCTTATATGGTTCTACTCTGATGTCCAAATCAAACTTTTCATCATCTTTTGAATTTCAAAATTCCAGGGTTAATGAGGTGAAAGCTATAGCCTCAAATTTATTTATGCGCTTAAATTATTCATTGCAGAAGATAAAATTTAACGCACTGTTGATGGTGTGATGCGGGCAGATGATGACTATACGTACATAAGTTAGTGTGGATATTTTACAATTAAAATGTCATCGCTTCAAATCCTTTGGCGTGAATAAAGTGTTAATAAATGGCGAAGGAATTAAAAAGTGATAAAGAAAATTACTATATGTATTTTCTGCATTTTTTAGTTAAATTTTTTTAATTAATCTATTATATGAAAAAATTGATATTGCTGGTAAGCCATTCTGAAAGAAGCAATAAAAGCTCCTTCATATTTACCTTTGTATGCTTTTGGTTGTCCTATTATTTTAGAGTTTTTGAGCATACTTAAAATGCTATCTGTAAATAAATCGATTGTGTCACAGATACACTTCGTGTAATGTTACAAGTATTCTTTTATTTCAATCGTTTCTTTAATTTTTAAAACCTTTATTTATCTATAATTTTATAACAGTTTAAGTTTATTCTATGCAAAATTTTTAAGGGATTTTTCTCAAATTAAGGATTTTTCTCAATTTAAACATAAATATGTCGAATATATTTTGTCTGGCAAAAATTTCACTTTTCTTTTCGAAAAGAATCTTAACTTTCTATTTGCCCTCTTTTTGGCTGCACCTCCGATCTGATATTCAATTTCTAGTGGGGGAGAAATATCCTCTTTCCTCGCCTTTGGTGTTTTGGCATCTTTTGGAAGAAGATGTCTTTGGCAGTATTTTAAGGCTTTGTTTTTTCACAAAATCGCCAACTGTAGGTGTTGAATTTATTTTTCTTAATTTATTTCTTGTGGGGCTTACTTAGCCAATCTTAATCGTCCGCTTTCCGAAATCTCAGCTTCGGGAATTTTAATTGGTTATCGCTGGTCTGAATTCTTTTCAGTCAACGAATTTTCCTGAATACAATGACTCTCTGATTGACTCATTTTCGTAGGCCTCCTGCTTTTTCTCTCCGAGATGCGGACTTTGGCCCGTATAGAGAGAGTTTTATTTCTTTTCCTACATCCTTTTTCCTTGACTTTAATATTAATGCAAATCCTTAAATCGTTATAAATTCCAGTAATTTAAACTTCTTTCATATCTGCCTTTTCATACCTTTGAATTTTTTCCCTTAATATTTAAGATCCTTAAAATTTAAGTGTTCCTTTTGTACTTATCTCCTTATCATCTTTTTTAAATATAGCATGATTGGAAACATCCTATCACTATTTCAAAATGCTATGCTTTTAGTATTTGGAGATGGTCTGTTATTTTCTTATTATCGGTTCTCTTATTTTTTTGTGTCCACCTTAATCCAAATTTGGTGATCTAATCTGTTCAATGTTAACCTTACATAGTTACCTATTGTGTTATTGACTCCACGTATGTTTTGTACTACCACTTTTCATAAACGATCATGCTTTCCTCAATTTTATTAGCGCCTTTTTCATTTTATTTCCGGCCTTAATTTTTTTAAACTTTGAAATGGGTAATCGTTTATTATTTATAACTGAATTTCAATATCCAAATGCAATTACGCTCGATTCCACTATATAATATAATTATTTTGAAGTTCCCACCAATATAATTTTCCAAACCATTAAAGCTTTAACTCGTTAAATCTTAACTTATTATTTTATCTCAATCATCTATTATTATAAACAATTTGCAATTTACAACAATAATTTGCATCTTTATTTATAATTTTATTTGTAACATATGGTACCATGCTGTTATTTTTTGTTGAGGTTATTTTAAAATAGTATCACTGAATAAAATTATTTATGAATAAAATGAAGCAGTATGTTTGTTCTTATTTGAAACTTTTCCTATACTTGGTTTCTATATTTGATTAGGTAGTGATAAAATATATATATATATTTATAAGAATATCATAAAATAGTCTCAAAAATTTTCTGGAATATATGTATATGTGTATCTAGTTGCTTAAATGATGAAATAACTATAATAAAAGAAGGATTTATTGAGTATACATGTTTAACCTAAAAAAAGTTAACAACGTTTAATTTGTAACGGATTGTTTATATTTAAATTCTGAAATTCGTTAAGTGAGTTATACTGATTGCTTAAGCTAGAAGTTAAAATATTGTAAAAATTCCTTTTTATATATTTTCTAACAAAAATTTTAATATTGCATCAAATCTATCAAAAAAAAAGAAAGCTCCTAGATCGCATTTTATAAATCGAACTGTATTTAATGACGTGAAGGAGTTTGTGTTGAATCCTTAATTAAGTCCCAATAGTTTGAATGTTGTAAAATTCTTTTAAAGTTATAGCTTTCCATGTTATTTCAACGCTCCAAAGAACTAATTAAATGTAACTAATTTATCTAAGAATCTAAAAATTTAATCATCAAACATTTTTTGGGATTGTAGTATATTTAGAGGATGTAATAATTCCTTACGATTTTCTAGTAATCTACTATTTCTTCAATTAGACTAACATAACATATTAGTGATTTCAAATATATAATTATTTTATAAAATTTTCGTATTATTATTTAAATATTTTGTCGTAAACTACGAGTGATTTTGATTCTTTTGTTAGATTCATGCGTGGTTCTGGTCTTCAATAAACGTACCTCCTTCAAATCGATATTGCGATTCAAGAGAAATGATGCAGTTGACGTCTATTTCTTCTATGACTGATTTTCTTCTATTTTTAATTTTTTATAGTTCTTGTTTTAATGTATTTACTATTATCGCTATGAAGTTTATATTATAGTTTCATCTTTTTTCAATTTTTTTTCATGGCTCAAATCTCATACATCTGCGATGCATGAAGGCCAATGATCTATAATTAAGCTCTATATATAATTAAATGTATAATTAATATTACTATATGTATAATTAAATGTGACTTTTGTGACTTCAATATTAACCTAATATGTGACTTCAATATTAACCTAATATTTTGCATATACATAGGTTTTTAAATATTCAAAATATTTTCATTATATTTTAATATTATAAGAGTATAGTATGTAATAGGAAAAAGTAATTCCGTTTTGCTAATAAGAAATTACATAAAGACAACTATAATTTGCGATCGAATTTTTTCTAGAACATAAAGTAATAAATAAATAAGTGGTTAAAAGATTGTTTGATTTTAAACGTTTCTGCTTAAAACGAACCTCTAAAACTGATTACAACTTTTGATAAAAATTTGATATAGTATGAAAACTACAGTACTTTTACACTCCAGTTTCGCATCTTAACCACGACTTATAAATTGTTTTTTTCAGTCATTTTATGCTTCATTTTCATATGAAAGCATTTTTCATAGGTGCTTCATTTTATTCTTATCTTCTACTCTTATTTTCATCAGGTTCTTATCTTTACTTTTTCTTATCGTTACCAGATATTTCTATAGATTAATAAGTTCGATTACGCCAAAAATGATATGTTATATTTATTCACTGTTTTGTAGAAATAACTTAATAATTTGTAAAAGTAAATTAATAGCTTTATAATTAATCCTTCTTCATATTTTTTAAATAAAATTAATAATCAAAAATATAAAAACGGAGCTGCAAACGCTGACACTATCCAGGCCAATAAGAAAAGGGAATTTATGTTGAGAAAGTTCAAATATATTTTATATTAAGAAAAAACAATTTTCTTTCTATTTTTTAAAATGAAAACATTAAGTTTTTTAAACCTAATAAAAATACTTTCAAGCATTTACATTTCCGGTGATAGCTACGGTATTTTTTTACTCCTACATTTACTTTAAAAAATTTGGCATCAAATTAGGTTAAAAAGTACCTGCACTAAAGATGCCGGAACTTTTTACTGTAAAATCCATTTTCGCTGGAACATGTGACGAAACAAAAAATCTGATATACCGTAATCTTTACAGTAATAATTAACTTAAAATCATTGAATCACTCCATTTAGAAAAATACTACAGTTAAAGTTGTGGTATAATATTTTACTGTAAGAATGGATTTTACGTATGATGCACCTAGTGTCTTACTTTATACCATAATTTGATCTGTAATTTTTTACAGTGTACAAATACTTTTTACCGTGGTGCTAGTATCTTTAAAGAAGATTCCATTCTTATCGGAACATGTTGCTGAATAAATAAATCTGGTATTCCGTAAATTTTGCAATTATAATTACCCTAAAATCACTGAATCACTCTAATTAAATAAATATTACTGTATTACTGTAAAAATTGCAGTATAATATTTTACTGTAAACTTGGATTTTATGGAAAAATGGATTTTACGAATGACGCACTTAAAGTGCCAAATAGGTTATACCGTTATTTGATCTAGAAATTTTTACAGTGTTCGAGTGTCAACCAATAAAAAAAAGAATTATAATACAGGTCAATAATGCATTTTAAGAAAATATATTAGTTTATTTTTAGTCGCTTTCCATTGATATTGCAAATTTATTCACATGAAGCAACAGAATTTTCTGTTTTCTTAAATAGTAATAATACACACAGGAAATTTCTGAAAGTATTTTTGCAGCAGAAATCGAAAATCTTGAAAACGGATAATCATATTAAATATGCTCTTCTGTTGCGTATATTTAAGTCAATATTTACTTGAATGACTAAGATAACACAGTAGACTAATCAGTAGAATTTAGATTCCCTATTAACTTAATCAAAGGAATGGTCAGTAAGATTAAACATGTCTATGCTTTAAATTTTTAATAGTAATAAACTTTTAATCCCTGTTTAAAATATTTACATTTTGGATGATAGCGGTGGTAATTTTTACTCCTATACACAAGCACTCACGAAATTTATGAAAAAAAAGCAATTAGAATACTCATTAACAAAACATTCCAAAAAACTGCATTATTTTATGAATAGCCATTTTTCATTGAGATTGCAAATTTATTCACAGGAAGCAATAGAATTCCCTGTTTTCTTAAATAGTAATAATACAAACATACGTTTGAATAAGTTTCTGAACGTATTCTTGCAATAAAAATCGAAAAATGTGAAACTGGATAATCATATTAAATATACTTTTCTGTTGCATATATTTAAGTCAATATTAACTCGAATGACTCAGATAATACAGTAGAGTAATCAGTAGAATTTAGATTCCCTATTCGCTTAATCAAAGGAACGGTCAGTAAGATTAAACATGTCTATGCATTAAAGGTTTCAAGAAGTGTGGGGGAGAAAGGGGTAAAACATGTAGGGGGATTATTTCCACTTCACTTAATTAAATGCATCATCAAGTTATGAATATTTCATTAATGCTTGATTTACTAATGGAATAACTCTATGATTAGATAATCGAAGAATTTAAGAAAGCTTAATTCTATAATATTTTAAATTGCGATTTTAAAGTGTGCGTATCGCAATCGTGTTTACATGTTTGTTTTATATTTTTAATGACGTGTTCAAAATTTATTAAAAAAAAGTTTTTTATTCGAAAAACTCTTTTTATTAAAAAATAGTTCTTTATGCAACGGGTGATTCTAAAACAATTCTCGTATCTAAGGCATTTTACTGTATTTTCTTAGACGTTAATTTTATTTAAAAACTATGAAATTAAAAAAAAAATTATTAACATATTTAACCCATTTTGCCGCAAAAAAATCAAAAATTATTTTCAATAGTATTAGAATAAAATATTATACATCTAAGTTTTCATCTGTTATACATTTATGAATCATCTACTATATATCTAAGTATTTTATGGTTTGTCGTACCTTAAATTATTCTATTACCTACTTTCTTACAAGTGTGGTTGCCTTAATTTTTTTTACAAGATAATTTTCGTTTTCAAATGACTTGTTGAAAATTTATATGAATACAAACTATATACGTATAGTACTAAGTTTTTAATGTTCTTTATATCTTAAATTATTCAATTACCTGCTTTCTGACAAGATAATTGAAAAATTTAAGAAAGCTTAACTGTCTAATATTTTAATTTTAAAGTGTGTTTTATTGAATTTTTTTTACATGATTATTTTCGAGTTTGAGTGATTTGATGAAAATTTTAAAGCATAATAACTACATATGCATTGTAATAAATTTTATTGCTTTGGTATACCAAAAATTATTCAATTATCTACTTTCTGACAAGGCAATTGAACTATACTTGCGCAAGACTAATTACCTAATATTTTGATTTTAAATTTTGGTAATCTCAGTTTTCTTTACATATTTCTCGTTTTTAAATAATTACTTGAAAATTTTTAGGTATATTAACAATATACTATATATATTACCAATATCTGCATATTAACAATATATGAACTGCACTAAGATTTTATGGTTTTGTTATACCTTAAATTATTCGGTTACCTAATTTCGGTACGAAAATCCATTTTCATCGTATAATATTATACCGCAATATTTACATTAATATTTTTTTACTTAGACTGATTTAGTGATTTTACGGTGATTAATACTTTAAAAATTACAAATCAGCAGATTCTTTGTTTCGTTACATGTTCCGGCAACATGCTTACGGTAAAAAGTAGCTGCACCCTGAGTGCCGGTACTTTTTACCGTAATTTGATCCGAAACATTTTACAGTGTATTATGCATCCATATTTATTAATTAGAGTAAATATGTTATGAAATCATTAACATAGAATCAAAATGACTACTAATAATAAATTATAAAATAATAAAACCGAATTTTTATGCGTCTTCTTTCTTAAATATATTATGCTATGCAATTTTGATATATTTTACAACGCAAAAATGTTTACCGAAAGTATATAAATCATTTATTTATTCCAAATTTGTAATATTTAGTTTTAGTTAATTGTTTCCTCAGAGATATAGTGCCAACATTTCTTAAAGCTCTAATTATAATTAAACGATTTTAACCAAACATACAATATTTATTTAAATTCAGCTTTCTTTAAAATTGCATGACAACACATATTCGACGTAAGCATAAAAAAGTAAATAAAAAAATATTTTAAAGTGTAAACAATAGTGTCGCAAATATGCATATATATTTACTGTTTTATTCATGAAATTTTAAAGTCTTTCATTTTTAAATAATAAAAGCTGTAAGCTTTCCTCATAGCTACTTTATACTTCAAGACTAGTTAATATTTCACTAGTATATATTTCATAACAATTTTCTATAAGTTTCTATTATATCTAGTTAGCATTGCTATGCGAAAATATTTTTTCTACCTAGCAAAATATCACACAATGAAAAATATGCTTTTGAAAAGTTTTTATAATAATATTTAATGAAAAACACATTATCATAAACATATTTTGGTGCTTATATTTTTTTCTAAAAATAATTGTAACATGATATAGTACTAGTACATTTATAAAACTAAATTGATACTATAGTTAAGAAATAAGGACATTTCAATACACGAAAGTTGGATTTTTCTTACTGATTTTTTAACAACATTTCAGAAGCCTTTGTTTTAAAGCAATTTCTACAGCTAGTTTTGTATAAATCTAGGAACTTCAGTTTTTAAAATTTCTATTTATATGTAGATAATACTTTGAGAATAACTATGAAATTTTATTTTCTTATCAGAATCTTGAATACTGATGAAATAGTCTTTTAAAAGGTTTTGATAAGAAAATTTAAAGAAAAACCTTTACGAATTATATTTTTTGGTGAATAACTTTCTTATAAATTAGTACAGAAATATTATATAGCTCATCAAAATATAAATTAATTTCTCAGTAAAGACAGTAAAACTAATTATTTTAAATACACGAAATTTTAACTGTTAATTACTAATATTACTTAATATCATTTTTACTGATTAATTTACTGATTTTGCAGTATTAAAAATTAACAGACATTTTAATAGACATTTCAGTAGAATTGTTTAAAAAAATTTTTACACTTTGGAACAAAATGATAATATGCTTATTGGATAAACAGATATAACAATGGCACCAATTTCTCTTTTTAGAATAAAGTTTTTAGTTTTTATGCAGACTGTTTGAAACAAGATCTATCGCGAACGCCTTAATAGTCACATGATAGGATATTCTGGAAACAAAGAATGTAGCCTATATTTCACCAAAATCCTTTTTTCTCGGCAGCAAAACTATATTCATTTGCATAAAGAAGCACTGAAAAGGGGGGGGGGAAACCATGCATATGATGCATTCAAGAAATAAAGGAATAAAAAACACAATAAAATTGCAAAAAAGGAAAATATAGACTAGAACATACGAATATATCAAATGTATCCTATGTATTGTTTTAAATCTTGAGCCACGTTCTTGTAGCTCAAAAAAGGAAATCTTAGGAAATATTTTTTGCTGCAAAACTGATTTCTATTAGATATGTGTCTGTGGTTTTGATAAAAGTACATTATTTAATTAATGTTTTCTTATGATTTTCTACGAAGTTTTTATACATAATTTATTGTATAAATTATTTAATATTGTGCATTAAGTACTTTTTTTTAATTTAAAGAGTCTTAATAAAAAGACTTTTGTTTATAAAGTTTATTATAAATAGTTTTTTTTTAAATTGGAAAAGAAACAAAACTTGATCTAGTCCGGAATCAAGCCCATGTTTAGTATTTATCATGTTTAGTTATGTGCATAAAAAATATACTGTTGAAATTTTCATTCTGAAATTACGGAAAAATGACTGACAGCAGTCTATTCGATTAATGTTAAAGTTCATGGTTAGGAATATTTTTAAAACCTTTTTTAGGTTTTGAAATCGCTTACAACTGGTATGGTTAAAACAGTTAATACAAAATTAGACGGTTTTGTAACTATTTACAACTAGTATTGTTTCTGAACCATAAAAATAACACGAACATTGGAGTTCTATGGATAATGCGCCATTTACACATGAATGATAGTTTTGTATTCTAATAGTTCAGGGCCACCAATTGAAGCGTGTAGGATACTGGAAACTCTTTATGTATTGAAGGAACGGAGGAAATATTGTGGTATCAACGCTTGAATTCGAACCCTCTGTTCAGCCGGTCTTGAGATTGACCGATTAGCTCTCTCTGCTGAGTGGTCTCAAATATGTTAATTAATTGGAGCATACGATATATTTAGATACAAAATCAGACACAAAAACGTACTTTCTCTGAATAAACTTACCTTTTTGTAAATGGATTCGGATTTTTACCCCCAAAATATTGAAGGTAGCCGTAATCTGTGAAATATGGTCTCTATAGTTTGGTCAAAAGTGCTGTACAAAGTTTGAACCCCATAATGCTAATTTTACTTTTTAAGTATGTCGCCATATTTCGGCAGCTTTTTAAGCGAGCAAAAGCGAATTTTTAAGCAAATTGAAAAATTTTTGCACACAATTATAAAATTCATTTATTCAAAGATCATTCTGTGCAAAAAATAATTTAACAAATAATTATTATTCCTAATTAACTTAATAATAGTCATAATTTTTTTTAATTGTAAGGTATGTAATTTTTTACATCATTTTAAAGAATGCAATTTTACATGACAAACTTACGACTATAAAAATTAAAATAAATTAATTTAAATACTCAAGTTTAGATAAGTTTTCAAATTGAAAGAAATTAAATCATTATTTTTAAATGAAAATTTATTTCTTCAAAATCAATATAATTTTATATTTTATATGCATAATATGATCTAAAAGAATCAGGAAACGAAAGCCCAAAATCACGTAGACGACGCTAATTTGAAGGGGAAAAAATGGCTAATCAAAAGAATCCTGATTTTTCCTGTTCGTAAAATGAATGCTAAATAGTATAACGTTCAGCAAAGCACGTTTTTCTAAAGCAAGCGATAAATCACATTTAGCATGCGGTCTCTTGCTTAAATAAAAGCCCAGTCCAATTATTCTTTTATGATCATAAATTGTTTTCAATCTATTATGTTTCTTTAAAATAGGTCTGCACTAGGGACGTTAAAAATAATCAAAATCCTTGTTTTTAACCGCAGCTGTGCCTTCAGATGGCGTTTTACGACTCCGCCTAAATTACACCTGAAATGTGTTGACGGTAGTTGATTTAATGTGTAAACAAAGACATAAGGAGTTAGTTAACACCTTTTGCAAATGGGTTTTTAAGTTGTAACTGAGATTTAATGAGAGAATAGGAGACTATGTTTAAAATTAAGATGCATTTGATTCTTGCTTGAAAAATTGCTAAATTTTAAACATTAAAAATAAATTTAGAAGAGTGCTTTAGAAAAAAAATATCTATAGTTTAAAATTATTGATTTATTTATGGAACGGTTAGATAATGTTTTAAATTACGACAACAATTTTTCAAAAATTCTACGAAAGATAAAAACATTTTATTTTTACTAGATAATGTGAATTTTTCGGCCAATATATTTTGGATATTAATTGAGCCTTAAACTACACTAAGAAGAAAAAGTATGGTTAAAACGTAAAGAATATGGTGAAATTTGCCGTAATTCTGGCTTTAAGAGAAGAAAAAGCTCGGTAATTTTTACCATACAATATGGTTTTATAATGTGTGATAAAATTTGGTAATTTTATCATGATACTTTAGAGAATAGCATACATACTATTTATTCTGTTACTTTTCAGCTGTTCTTCTGTTACTTACTGTTATTTTACTTTTCAGCTTTGTATTTTTTACGAAATATGTGGTAATAAGAACCATAATTTTGAAATCCAGAATTTACGTTAAACCGTTACCATCTGAACGGAAAAATTACCAAATATGAATTATTTAAATACCGTATATTTTGATTTTTAACACCAGAATTGTGTTGTTTTTTTTTACCAGAAATGTTATTATCATATAGTAAGGTAATTTTACCAGAATTTTTAGATGTACTTTGAAGGCAAACTAATTAAACAGTACTAAAAATAAATTTTTTTTAAAAAAAAATTGATTTTTAAAAGCTGATTTATATGAATAATGCAAAAAGTAGAATAATTTGGGAATTGAACGGGAATTGAAATCATAGAATAGAATCTAATGTCCTGAAGATAAAGTTAACTACTGATAAAATTTTTTTAATGTTGGGTAATTCCAGTAAAAGTTTCACCATCTTTACTGGATATTATTGTTTCAATATCGTGCATTTTTTTCCGAAGTACTACTATCATACAATACGATAATTTTACCAGAATTTTTGTCTGCATGTAGGCTGAAGTAAAACTAACCTAGTTAAATCAATATAGTTCTGTTTAAATTAAAATTAAATTGAATAAAGAAAAAAAGCAAAATAAATTATTTTTAAAGGAAAACTGAAATCCTAGAATAAAATCTAATGCCTTGAAGATCAAGATTTCTATGGATTAATTTTGTCCCAGCAATCCCAAACGTAGTCTTTGAAATTTGAATTTTTCGCACTGAATTTTTAGTAGTGAATTATAATAATATCAGTTAACTTAAGTTAAGAGTGCATGCTGTTTTGGAAAAAATGTAAAACACGCCTCAAATTTTCTTTTAGGATAAAAACACTAGAGCTGCTTGATGATTCTAGAAAAAATATATAAAGTATTTATTCATAGAAGGAAGAATTATAGAAAAAACGCTATGTCTATTTTAGCAAGATAATATACTTAAAGATCTTATAATATATAAATATTGCGATAATAAAGAATATTCAAATTCATTTGTTGAAGTTTTTTAAATTTTTTTAAAACAAATATTATATAGCTGAAAATGCTGACCACAAGGGTACAATACGGTTTAAACTTTGCCCTTTAAACTTAATTGTAAACTATACAATTATTTTACACCCTAATATTTTCAGTTTTATCAAAAATTAGATAAACCATTTTTATTTTTTTTTATATTTATGAAATGTGTTATAGAAGGTTTGTTAATAATTTTTTATAATTTGAGAAACAAAATAACACACAAAAAATGCAACACGACAGCATAAAGAATTTCTATAGACATCAGACTATACGTGTTTTTAACAATATGTTTTAAAATTAGTTTTTAACCTTTTAAAAAATTTCTTACATGAAGTATTACTATCAAGTTTTTCTGTACTTAAAAGTAGTGGAGGGCAGAATTTTATTCTTAAAGAAAAAATATATTATTCCAATTATATTTAAAATCAATTTTCCAACTTTTAATTCTGTATTTTTTTATCATTTTGATATGCTTTGAATTAAAAGCGTAATTGCAAAAAAAATAAGGAATTAATGAGTAAAAGTAATTTTCAGACAATTGACAAACCTTTTTCTTTGTTACATACAACCGAAAAAAATAATTTATAAGAAAATGTGTTGTAATAATAAATAGGGTATTTAAATTATACAACATGAACCAGACATCTATAAAAACTTCTTTTTAAGTAATTTAAATAGTAACATTATCAAAGCAATCTGTAATTACAAAAGTATGACTTTTTTTAACATAAACGCTATATGATTTTCAGAAAAACGGTTCATTTGCGCTAAATAATTAACTAAACGAATGGAAAATTTAGAATTTTTTTTTTCGTTTTCAAACTACAAAATCATTGTCCTAAAGTGAAGAAAAATTGGTTTTTGGATTAACTGGAGGTTAATAAAAAACACTTTCCCTCTGAATTTAGGAATGCTTAGTTCTTCATGAGTCGGTTACGATTAAAATTCTAAATGAACGATCATTAAAGAATTTTTTGTTTGAAAATCTCCTTCAGTTATGCTATCATTAACTCTTTTTTTCTAATATATTTATTCAGACGTAAATCGTCCAACAATTGAAGAGGGTTCATTTTCTCTCAAGAGAAAATAGCTGTCGTAGATTTAATTCCAGTTCTAAAGGAAAACATATTAGCACGTTAAAGGGGAGCGGGGAGTTAAAAAAGTGCTCATTGGCTTATTTCTTTTATTCGAAGTAATTTATTCACAATGACTGTAATTCTTTGAAAAGAGAGAACGTGTCTTTATTAGGAAAATTATCGGGAATCGTTTTAAAGAACGCAGTTTTTTGAAAGTCAGACTCAATTAATACGAATTTCATTCTGTCTCGTAGTGTTTTAAAGAATATTTAATTTTAAATGAATGGGATTTAATAGAACAGTAGCATCTGTTTGATATTCGAAAACTTTCACTTGAACTTAAAAAGTTCAGTGCAATTGCCTGATACATAAAAAGTTTTATATGTGATTTATGATCAGAATGTGTGTTTTGGTCGACTTTTTAATGAAACAAATATTAAACTTACCGAGATAAATTAAAAGTTTTATTCTATACACTTCTGTCAGAAATTGTCTTAAAATTATTATTTTTATTTAATTGTGGTTAGTATAATTTAAAGAAGTTTACTTTCACGGATAAAAAGGTATGGTCAAAACTATCAGAATAAGATAAAATTCACCATATTCGTAAAATGCTCGTTATTTTTTATCGAAGCCCTGTGGTAAGGATTTTGGTAAGACTATTATATTGTATGATAAAATTTGGTACAAATAAAAAAATTTGGTAATTTTATAATGAAACCTTAGAGTATGGTACAAAAACCATTTATTCGGATGAACTTACTTTTCAGTTTTGTATTTTTTACTAAATTTGTGGAATAAGAACTATAATTTTGAAAGCCAGAATTTCCAGTACTTTGGTTTCATTAATCGGAATTTTTGTTTAATCAGAAATGCCGTTACCATATAGTATAGTAATTTTACAAGAATTTTTTTCTCCGTGTTCAAAGTGCGGAATTTCAGAAAATAATGCATTTTTCAGTAAAATAATTAGAAATACTAATGTAAATTTAAGATCATGCTAATTTACTTCCTGATTATTTTTTGTAAGTTTGATACGTAAAAACAGAATAAAATCAGGATAAAATAATTAATTCATGGAAAGCTAGCAAAATCTAATGTTCCAATTGAATTCAATTGATATTTATCTTTTAAATTTTAAAAGATAATATCATCTTCTCTAATATAAAAATGTAATGAAGTCGTGTTGATTCTCATTGTCTTCTTTGAAAATAAATAAAAATTCTAAAACGAAAAAAAAGCGTTTGTACCTTTTTCTTTAGTGATTTTGAGGTTTGAGCAAACTGCCGTCTATGACGTCACTTACTTAAGACGAGAATCATTGTTGAACTTGTAAAAAGTCCTAGTAATTTTTGTGACAGTTTTGAATAGAAGTAGAATACCGTTTAGATATTTTACATACAACTATCATAAAAACTGAATTAAAGTTTTGTTTTGTAAGTTAAAATATTTACAAACGACAAATTCAGTAACTTTATTTATATCAGTTGAGGTCTAAATAATAAAAATGATTCCTATACACTCTGTATACTACCAACCTAAACAAAAAGAAAGTATATTCAATTATTGCAATTTTATTTCTTCCTCTTCATTTCTAATTGTAACTATTTTAAACAGGATTGCGTATTTTGTTTAAGTACTATGCATAAAATACAATTTTGAATCATGTAGCAAAATTGGAGATTAAAATTTATAGATGGTAATAAAAATCCAGCAGGCGAGATGGCTGGATTTATATTTGTAGATATGGCAAGGAGAATTTAGACAAATTAAAAAAACAATTTTCCACAAGCTTGAAGGAAAAAGGAAGAGAGCAGAGCATGTACTAGATGGTGGAAAAAAGTGGATGAAAAGTGGATGAAAAGTGTTAGAGTTAATAGATGGAGAGTAATAGAGTTTGATAGATCGAGCTGTATAAAGCTGCTATGGCTGACAATCGGCCGTAGTGTTTATGGAAGAAGAAGAACTATATAAATACTTATAAATTGTTTTTATATTTACAGTATTTCAATAACTTATAATAAGGTTTAGGGGCCTAACAAAAGAGAAGATCAAAAATGGATATACTTTCTTTTTGCAGAAGGGCAGTATATATATATATATGTTTGAAAATAAATAGAAATATCAAAGATAGTACTATAACAATTACTTGATTAGGATTTTTCAACCTCTCATATTGCATTAAGTTTTCAATTAGTTGTTTAAAAAAACAACAGTGAGAAAAAAGTGTGGTCACAACTGTCATAATATGGAAAAATTTACCGTATTTCAGGCTCTATGGGAACACTAGAGAGCATGTTCAGTTCTATCGAAGCCCTTTAGTTGTGACTTTTGGTAAAATTATTAATAAAATATAATTTTATTACCATGTTCTTTGGTAGTAAATATGGTAAAATTTGCAAATTTTATTGTGATACTTTAAAGTACATGGTGAAAGAGAAATAAAGATTTATTCAGTCAAATTTATTTTAAAGTTTTGCATTTTTACTAAAAGTGTAGTAATAGGAACTTTAATTTTGAAAATAAGATTTTTCGGTGAACATATAAACGGAAAAATTACCAAATGAATAGTTTAAGCACTGTATTTTTTGGTTTTATTATTAGAATTATAGTTTTTTTTTTTNTTTTTTTTTTTTTTTTTTTTTTTTTTTTTTTTTTTTTTTACTAGAAATGTCATTACCATACGAGTATGGTAATTTTACCAGAATTTTGTAACTGGGACACATAACATTTTCAAACCATTTCGAAATGTCATTTATTTTTCACTTTATCGGACCATTTATGTTTTTCGAATCGTCAAATTAATCTATTCGTTCAAATTCATCATTCAAAAGATTTAATGGAATAAAAAACAGAAAACATTTACCCTGTAGAATTTAGAATAAAAAAAAATTAAAATAATTTTGAACGACATAAGTGTTTTATAAAAAGCCATTTTGGTTCTAGGCGGATCGAATTGAGATATCAAGTCTCTCCCAAGAGATATCCAAATTTCAAGCCTAGAATATTCAACAAAGAAAACGTTTTAAATGTAGATGAGCTCCCTGCATTCAAGATTTCTAAAAGACCTATGTAAACGCAGAAGAGGGGCGAATGTTTATTTTTCCTCAACAATCTTTCAAAAGATGTGATTCTATTTTCATCCCCTTTAGTCCAAGAAAAAACGTCTCTTATCTTTTGTTCCTCTGCAAGAATTTGGTTCTTCTCTGGGATTTTATTTCCATTTTTTGTGGCTGTCTTACTAAGAAAGTCGCTCTGTCTCTAGTTTTGTTTACTTGAATATCTAATGAATTTAAATAGAAACCAGCCTTAAATATTTTCTTATTTCTACTTAATATGCAGTATGTCAAAGAAGTGTATGTAAATTTCAGATATGTTTTTAAGCACACCATTGTTAAATTAACTTGGCAAGTTATAAAGATAAGAGTAACTGAAAATCAAGTGGTTGGTTTGCTATAATACTTGTTTTATTCACATCTGGGAGATGCTCAGAGTTTAAATGAGTTTGGTTCACAAAAAAATCTTAATTAATTTGGACAAATATTATGAATGTTTTTTTATAGTTATGTTTTTTTTATCTATTTTTTTTAATTTAAATATTTCAAAGTAAGAACTTTTATGACAAAGCAGAAAGATATTAATATTAAATTTTAATTTAAAGTGCTATAGTTATATCTTATTATTACTCTTAGATATTCTAAATATTTATTTTCATTTATTACCTGCTCTTTTATTAATTGATTTTTATATTATATCTTTAAATTACGCGTATTTCGCTTTTTGTTTTTCGTTTAACCATTTAAGAAAAGAAATCTTATAGATTGTGAATTAAAATTTTTCGCTGAAAGTATATATAAAGAGTATTTGTGTAATTTCCTTTGATGGTTTATGAAAGTATGTGATATGACTGTTATATCTAGATTTGCGAGGTATAACGATTTTTGAAATCTCTTAAACAATGTGTTTTCAAATCACAAGATTTCGAGTATGAATGAAATCGGTTGATTTGTTTCTGAGAAAGGAAAATTCGAAAATACAATTCGCTTCCATTTTTTCTAAATAATTTTAAACGTTATAATTTTAAACGTTATAATTTTAAACGTTCTAACGAACGTTTAAAATTATTTCCATTCAAAGTTTATCTTTTGTGTTTAAATTATTTATAAAAAATGTAACCATTTATTTAGTATTTAAGAATATAATCAATATTTTTTTTATATATTTCACTGAAATAATTAAAAAATAACTGAAATAATAAATGCTCATTAAATGTTTTTAATAAAAATATGCTTAAACTTAAGAATACTTATAAATTTATTCAATTTTATACTGATTCTTAGTTTAAAACTCCCTAAAACATATTAAAAAAAAATCAATATCGGTAATGAAATGATCCCTATTTAAAATAATTAGCAATTTTAATTCGTACAACTTGTAATGATCCTTTCGTAATAAGCCGTGTATTTTCAAAAGAGATATAACTTACTCAATTTATTCAAATTATTCCTGTAACTTCTCAAATTAGATTTTTTTAACGTTTGAAAAACGTATATTGCAAGTTGTTCTTCGTCTAACCATTTAAGAAAAAGAAATCTCATTAGATTGTGTTTTAAAACTTTCCTTTGGTAAAATCTGGAGAAGATGTATGTAAAAAGTATTTAACCACCCCTGAGGGTTCATGAATCTGTGTGATGTATAAGGGTAACCTTGTTAGGGAACTCTGTTTTTCAATTATCAAACACTGCTTGAACCATCCCCAGGTGGTAAAAACTAAAGAGATTTAAATTTGCGTGGTAATATGATTTTTAAAGCATTTTAAACAATGTGTTTTTAAATGACAAAATTTTGAGTTTAAATGAAATCGGTCGAGTAGTTTTTGAGAAATGAAAATTTAAAAGAAATTGTTTTAATTTTTCTTTGTGAGCTATTCAACTAATATAAATTCAAAGTTTGTCTTTTAGGCATTAAAAAAATATTGAAAAATTGTAATCATTTACGATTTAATATTTCACAGACTACGCTATTTAATGGAAATTTTGTAAAACGTAAAAACACTTTTAAAGTTATTAGAGTTTATACTGATATTTTGTTTAAAAACCATACGCACTCTTTAAAATATTTTTATTTTTAAAAATCAATACCAGCATTGCAATATTTCTTATTTTAAATTGTTATCAATATTAATTAATGCAACTTTAAATGATCTCTTCGTAGTGCATATTCGTATATTCGAAACAAACACAACTTACTCAATTTATTCAAATTATTTCTTAACTTATAAATTAGTTTTTTAACGTTTAAAAAAATGACGTATTTCGTAAGTTGTTGTTCGTCCAACTATTTAAGAAAAGAAATCTCATTAGATTGTGTATTAAAACTTTCCTCTGGTAAAAGCTAGGGAAGATATATATAAGAAGTATTTGTGTAATCTCCCCTGAGGGTTCATGAATTTGTGTGATGTCTAAGGGTAACTTTGTTAGTGAACTCTGTTTTGCAATCATCAAACACTGCTAGAAGCTTCAGATCTAACCGTCCCCAGGTGGTAAGAGCTACAGAGCATCTAGATTATTAGAAACGGCTACATGGCGTTGGTTCTGTTTTTCTTTTTCTTTCTTTTTTTTCTCAATTTCCGAAGGTTGTCGTATATTGACTGTCTTTCGTTGTAACACTTCTTTGGCGAGGGGAATTTCGAATAAAAGAAGAGGACATTGCGCCACGTTTCGGATGCTTCGCAAATCGGTTTGCGAGACTCGATATTTTCTTCAAGAAACATCAATTTGGAGAAAAGGCTGTCTGAATTTAATTTTAAAGAGTAGAGGAATTGTAATTGGTGGAGAAATACGGGACGAAATGGGTTTCTTTTCCCCTAGAAAAACTGCTGCATCGGGTGAATAAAAAAGATGTTTTATTCAGATGGTAATGTGCAGGGAAAACAACCTTGAAGGGAATAAAAATCCTATAAGGAAGAAACTCTGGCATCTGCATGGTTGATTTAAAGTTATAATAGTGTAATTTAAATCTTGAAAATACCATTACAACGATTACATTGCGCAGTTTTTATTCATGAATTTATTGCAATGATTTTTCGTGTTCATTTCTGGAACAAATAAAATGTGACTTAAACATGGAGAGAATACGAACTGAATTGTTTCTGATCCATGGCCCATTCAGAGAAAAGATGGATTAAATGAAAATAAAAAATACGTCACTTAACCGCGTCAATCACGTGTTTGCCTGTTCCGCGTGACGCAAAACAGACGGCGAACATTTGTTAACTTTTTATTTTGTTTTGTTCATTATTGCAGATTAATGCACAATCTAACAGCAATTCGTCAAGTTCAATAAGTGATTAAAATAAGTACTTTATCTTTCTTTTTTATGCCTTAATTTTTTCATTAAAAGTCAATAGCTTACATTTATAAAAATATTATTATTGTACATTATATTAAAATTTACTAATAATATTTTTATTACACCTTTCGTATGTTGCTGTATCAGATAATCGATATCGTTAAAATTTATGTCTGAATTTTACACTGTCATTTTATTTGTTTTTTCATGTCATAGGAGTTTTATTAGCAAACATAATAATATAAAGCTAATCAGTTTGCAAGTAAGTGTTTTATTACCAATTGGACACTTAAAACTAGAAATTAATGATCGTATTTGTTTAGTAAAAAATGTAGTTTCTTTGTATTCTGAATCAATCATGCATTTATAACAAACCAAGTAACTTTTCTGTTCTTCAGTTAGCATAATTCTGTAAGAACAAAAAATACAGAGAGAATCCCAGAAAGTGGCAAACTTGCTTAAGATTCTGGCAACCTATTTGTTTACTTTCTGTGCAACTTTTTTGCTGCGAACACACTATAAATGTATATATATGGTTACAATTGCATTAAACTACTCATACTTTAAGATTAACACCAGTATTTCGATATAAATTTTTACGTCAATCTTTTTAAAATTTGCTTTTTTGTGTAAATGTAAATTTGTACACATTCGGTCAGAAACATGCTACTAAACTCTACTTGGTCTCTCTTATTTTATTTTTGAAATGAGTTTTATTCCAATAAGTTTTTTTTTTTTACGAAAACTCAGTTCAAAAATCATTTACATAGGTCATTTTTCTTTAGATTTTTATTGTCTGAAAAAATGAAACTACATTGGTTGTTTTTTTTCTTCTTTTCTTGGAATATTTACATTCAAGCTCGAAATACCTCGTCGCATAAAATTATAGGGCTCTAATGAAGTTCTTCTGCAATCGTTCCTTTTTATTCTATTTATAAATATAGAGAGAATTAAATCAAAATTAGAAGTGTCAAATTCATATTGAAGCAAAGAAAGAAACAACAAAAGTTGTCGAATCATTGAAAATAGAAAAAATAGAAAGCAATTCAAAATAGAAAACATTTCAACATTTTAACTCTCGATTGATTTTTAGCATGACAAATGCTTTGGAAGATTTCTCTGGTTTTCAAACAAGTACATTGTAAAACATATTTCTTTATCAAATTGAGGTAAAAAGTACTGGCACTCTGAGTGCGACGGTTTCACACAGTTACACTCAACCGTTACACTAATACATTTTACCGTAAAATTTTATGCCATTATTTATTTAATTACAGTTATTTAGTGATTTTACACCAATAATGCTGTAAAAATTACGATGTAACAGAATTTTTGTTCCGTAATATTTTAAGGTAAAATAAATTTAATGTTAAAAAGTACTGGCATCTTGTGTGCTGGTACTTTTTATTGTAATTTGATTCAAAAATTTTTACAGTGTATAAACTTTAAATTTCTTGTATTCTTAGATTCAACCAAATTTCTAATAAATTTTAAAACAATGAAACTAAAAAGTAGGCCCTGGATGATTACAATAGTTTTTATTTATTTTAAAATATAAAATTTAAACTCTGAACTCAATTGTTAGAGCAGTGATTCTCAACCTTTTTTTAGTGGCGGCTTGCTTTTAATGATTTCGAAATTTGACGGCACACAATGAAAAAAATTAGTTTCAAAGTTATTTACTTACCTATAATACACTGTGTTAAATAGTTTGTGATAAAAATTTTGAATGTGAAATAAAATAATATGTACTACTAAAGCACGTTTATTAAGGGATTGATTATTTCGCTCGACTAATTTTTTATTAGTTAGTAACAGTCATTAGTAATTAGTTAGTAATAGTCATTAAATTTCCTAATTATTTTAACATTTTTTTAAAATTGTGTGTCAAAGACAATTTTAACACTTCCTTCTTATTTTAACTTATTTTAAGATTGTCAGAGACAAGACAATCGCCGACAAAGATGTTCACATGGTTAAAGCATGGAAAAATTATAAAATGTGTTTATATATATATATAATATTTTATATATATACACTTTTCGTCAATTTGAACTTTACTCGTAATAAAAAAAAGCATTATAATTTTTATTGTATTATTTCTAATATTTGGTGCCACACAAAAGTGCCGCGGCACAGTGGTTGAGAATCACTGAGTTAGAGTAATTCATGAAAATTCTGTTTATTTTGATGAATTTTTGAATATTGATATTCTCAGAAACAATTCAACCGATTTCATACAAATTTTTAATTTTGTTATTTAAAATCCTGCTGTTAAGAGGCTGCAAAAATCACTATACGTTTCATATAGTTCTTCTCTATAATTTTAAAATTAAATAAACGAATATCTTCAATCACTATTACATTTTTGCATGAAATCACTATTATCATTATTATATCACTATTATAATTTTGCATGAAATTATCATTGAGTAACCAAAATGGAATGCATAAAATTTAACCGTTATTTACTGAAGGTGTATGCAGGAAGCTAATTTTTTAATGCTGGATAATGCATGAATTTTATAAACTTAATAAACGAAACCATGTACTAAATGGCATATTTGATGGATTCATTCTAATTTGTCAGACAAATCTCTTGAGGGCAATAATTTATTCCTCCCAACGGAGAATTAGAAAGCAAATGCAAATTAGCCCTCTTCAGCATTCAAATAATCTAAATAAATGCAAACAATATTTTAATAACAAATTAGGAATATGTCAAAATAATTACTACTGAAAAGTTAAATGATCAAGGTTCAAATTAGATGTAAAAATATTATATTTCGTTTATTTCACTTTCTTATGTAGTGTTGAATTCTTAGAATAACATATTGTTTTCAAGTGTGAAGTGTTTTTGTAAGTAGTTAAGCAATTAGTTAGTATACAGAAATTTATATACACGTGCCTGTGCTAAATTTTTAAAACTAAAACAATGAAAGCTGGATGTTAACATTGTGATAAAAATATAATATTATCGATTATAATGTAATAATATCGATTTAATATAATAATATTATAGTAAAAAATTTATATGAAAATAACGGTTTATTAACTGTTTTAATCTAATACGGTTAAACAACCCGAATTTTATCACACCAACTAGACCCACCTAATGAAACCTTTTAGTTTTTGCAACTGGGTATGTGTTATAGCCAATAGGGTTAATCTGTCAATCTCATGACCGAGAGAACGAAGATTCAAGTTCCAGCGGGATGTGGCAGCTGATAAACACACAAGCAGTATTTATATGGATGGTATTAAGACTCCACATGTATACTGTTTGAGAGGATTATCTTTTTTACTAAATTTCTTTTGCTTCATAGAAGCAGGTATATTTCAGAATAAAAAAATTACTCTTAATTAAAAATTAATTATTAAGGAAAAACTTTTCAAAAAAATTATTATTTTTAAAATAAACTGTCAATATTATAAAGAATACATATGATATTTTCATGATCAATGAAAACATTCGAACTCATGTTCATGTTGACTTCCCCTCCTCACAAAATACTAATGTGGGTTAAAGTAATATGCATAAATCTGTAAAAAAAAAGATTGCATATAAAAGTAATTATCGAAAGCAAAGTATTTATGAGCATCTAAGTATTTTTTTTATATGGATTTAAAAAAAAAAATATTTATTAACTTTTTTAATCCGATATTTTGCTTCATTTAAAATTTGTTTCCCTTAGTTAAAAATATTAAGCAGAACGTCTGTTTTTTAAAAAAAATCATAATAAGAAATCAGCTTATCTCTAAATGCTATAAAAAATCTTATTCTTGTCGGTATTTTGTTCAAAATTTCAGTAAGATTCTTGGTGAATAAAAAAATGCAACGCTTTGTTTTCCTTAGCGCCAATATTGGCCACTTTCTTTGTTACCTTGTGCACCCAACCAACTTAAAGAAATACTGTTTCCATGACAACGGCTTTAGGTGAAACGGAGTATAATTCGCTTTGAAAATTTTACTACATAAGTATTTAAGAATGCATAGACAAAAATTCGTGTAATTATGTGACATTGCAAGCGAATATCAGCAATATAGAACATGAAAATCAAAGCAGAAGCACATATATTGATAAGAAGTTTTAATCCAAACAGAAAGTACTTATTATTATATCTTTTTTTGTTCGGTAGAATGCAATTAAAACACTGACCTAGAAAATTTTCACCTGCAGTTAATTTGGCGGAAAGCTATGCTGCTTACAATTACATATTTACCTTTTATTTGTCACTGGTATTGCACTTTCTGTGTGCATAAAATGGATGTATCTCCTTATTTACTGAAAAAGAGATAATATAGATTTTAAAATATTTGATCATTCATACAACGAATATATTTTCCTAGAAGAAATTTGAAACTAACTCTTTCAGAACACACAACAAAATTTTTAAAAATGATATAAAAGAAATGAACTATAGTTATTGCAAATAAATAAGAAAAGTTTACTTACCTACAAAAGAAATAGACAATTTCTAAGACAACTTGCATGAGATGATAGCAAGCTTCGACAGTAACATCCGCCATTAGTCAATAGTTGCAAAATAAGTTATCGGTCACAGTTAAAGCGTGTGCTTCTCATAGTACGAAAGTTTGGTGCAATCTATTGCACCATGAATGTATTTCTCGATCATATTTACCAATTTATGGTGCAACCTAAATAAAACAATTTTTCATTTAACCAATTTATGGTGCAATTAGAAACTTTGCACCAACCATTGGTTAAACATTTACCGAGTTTTTTTACCGTGTAAGCAAAACGATAAATAAAAAATTTTAGAAAAAAAAGATAAAAACAAGTTTATTAAATCGAAAATGATGTCCAGAGTTGTTAAATGTTTGAAATTGTTTCTAAAAAAGTGGTGTTTCTAAGAGAGAAGACACCGAAGACACAATATAAGTTAAATTTTTCGTAAACTTACATTTTGCACATACTTCTATTTTTTCTTAACCACTTAAACTCAACCACAGAAATAGTTATTACAAAATCAATGAAACACTTTAACAACTTTTAACTATAAAATTTCAGAAAAAAAGGATCGAAACAAGTTTGTTGAATCGAAAGTGTTGTCCAGAGTTGTTAAAAATTTTAAAAATGTTCCCAAAAAAGCGGTGTTTCTAAGAGAGAAGACAAAAAGAGCAAAATAAGTCTCAGATGTTCACTGAGAAAGAATGTCCTGTACAATAAAACAGAGTAAAAAAAAAGGAAAAAAAAAAGAGGAGGTTAAATAAAAGCAATAAAAAGGGTCGCAATGTTCCTGTAATGGGTATGGGTGAGGGGTCGCTTCTATTGTGAAGCTAGCAGGTGGATATGCTCGACCCTCAGGCGAAGGAGAGACAGCCATTAAATTTCTTTCAGAGTCCATTTAGGTAAAACGTGAATCTTGTAAAGCCACTAATGGTCGGTTTAGTTTTGTTCTTCGAGAGTCATGGATGCAAGTGTCTAGAAAACATTCCAAATTATCCAAATAAAAAAAATAGAACATTTTGATATAAAGTTCCTTTTAATGTTCCTTGTCAGGTACATCTGATTTGTACTAGCCAATCTCTATTTTGGGTTTTTAAATAATGGACTATTGATACATAGGGGACATGAATCATTATGGTTAAAATGAGTTTTCTCTGAATAATTTTATTTCCAAGCAGATTACTTTAATTTCTATTCCTGGACGGATTTAAAACAATTGTATGCGTTACCATATAAATAATTATGTAAGTGAAATCATTTTTTAATGTTGCATTCTAAGCAACAAAGCCATTTTTAATCAACATTTTATGTTTTGAAATATTTATAAAATATGTATGAGTTTTTAGCAATGAGAGATGCACAAATGCGGGCTGGATGAGATATTAAGGACAAATAAATGCTGCAAGAAAATAATTTTGAATTCATTAAGTGCACTATTGATTGTAAGTGCAAAGCTTTAATTTTTAATGAATTATTACAGTTTGACTGTGGTTCTATATACGGGGTGCACTTAAAACAACGTGATGTATTTTAAATATGCAATGCATTCAGTCGAAAACTGTAACAAAAAAAGAATTTCGCAGAGTAAACAGTTTCAATATTTTAAAATTTACTATTACCAAGTACTAAAAAATGCTGAAGGGAGTAAATTGGCTAATATGCAACAAAGGATTGCCATAATTGTCAACTACAACAATACGATATAAACTAACAATAATTAACTAAACTAACAATAATGAACTGACAATTTCTTTTTTCTCATTAATGTAAAGAGAATCTATTTTTATTTTACATTTTTGGTCATTGCCAAATTTTCCGTATAGGTGGATTCAAATTTTAAAATTTTCCAAATTTCTCCATTAACATAACACTTCATCAAATTTTTCCCTTAACACCACGTACTGTGTTGTTACACCGAGAAAAGGGTATAATCAAAACTACCAGAATATGGTAAAATTTACCGTGTTTCTGGCTTTATAGAAACACCAAAAAGCTTTGTCAGTTTCACAAAATCTTGCCTTTTGGTACTGATTTTGGTAAAATTAATAAGTTGTGGTTTCTGTGAGTTATTTGTGATAAAATTTGGTAAAGGTGGTAAAATTTATAATTTCATCATGGTACCTTAGAGCATGACGTAAAAACCATTTATTCGGTTAAAATTACTTTTCAATCTTGTATTTTTTTACAGAATGTGTGGTAACAAGAACTATAATTTTGAGAAACAGAATTTCTGGTAACCCGTTACCATATTAACAGAAAAATTACTAAATGAATTGTTTAAATATCATGTATTTTTGATTTTATAGCCAGAATTATGTTTTATTTTACTAGAAATGTCATTATCATACATTATGGTAATTTTACCAGATATTTTTTATCCTTGTAGAATGCACGCCATTTTTTTTCAATGCGTCTAGTACATCTTGGTTATGTGGGTCTAATATCTAACGTAATTATGTGCTTTCTATATCTTAGTTTTGAATAGATAATTAAATGTTATGCTTCTGTTTGAATTTCAAAAAGAGTAAGTTTATTTCTCATAATAAATTCTGTAAGAAGAAAATCATTTAATTTAAATTTTCAGTCTCATGTTGCCGTATATTTCTCAAGAAAATTTGCATGTGACCATATAACGACCAGGTATCTTTATTAAGAGTGGGAGAAATTCCTCATTTTTTAAAATAGAAATTTAATTTTTGATTTACTTCATTTACACATTCTGGTGCATTTCAGCTGTAAAACGTGACTACAAAAAAGTTTAAATTTAATATTTTAGGCTAAGAATGAAAATATTATTTAATATTTGTTAAGCAAGAAATACAATTCTAAGCAAAAAATTAAGTTTTTAAATCAACACAATTTACATATTGTAGAGAATTTTGAGGTATAATTTTAATGCAAAAAGAATGGTTTTACTAATTTTAATATTTTAAAATTAGAATTATGTTTCACTATGTTGCGCTACAATCTAAAATACAGATTTATATAAAGAAAACATTCTAGAATACTGTATAAACATGTCTGATACATGCATTTACAGCAAATATTAAACAAAATACAAATAAAATTCTAAGATAAAAATTAGGCTTCAAACCAACGCAATATAACAGTGAATTTTAATCATAATTTCAATACAAAAAGAAGCGTTTGACTCAATTTAGTTTCTTAAAACTAAAATTAAATTTCATTTTGATACATTGCAATCAAAAATATAGATTTAAAAAAATAAAAAAGAATCCATTCTGCAATGCTGCATAAAGATATCTGATACATACATTCGCAGTAAATTACTTTTAAGATATGAATAATATTCTAAGTTAAAAATTAAGTTTTTAAATCAACGCAATTTACATATTGTTAGTGCATTTTTAAGTACAATTTCAGTGCAAAAAGAGGCTTTTAACTTAATTTACTATTTAAAAACTGGAATGAAAATATTGTTATCATACGTTGCAATCAAAAATATGGATTTAACAAGAAAGAGAACATTCTGGAATACTGAATAAAAATATCTGATTCATACATTCGCAGCAATTTTTCTCTTATCTTAAGACAAACAATGAAAGTCCCTTCTCCATTTTCCCTGATCTAAGCGTAAAATAAGGAATATTCTACATTCAAATCAGTTTTCCAATCGTTGAAAAGATTCCCTACCGAAGGAAAAGGGGAAAAAAAAGTTCTTGTTGAAGCAGGTCGGGAATATATTGCTTTTGAAAATATGCTGTCATTCCTTTTGTCATTTGCAACATCAGCAAAAGATTTAAAAATTCGGGAAAAGAAAAAAAAATGGAATTCTAGACCTTGATGCTTTCTGTGGTAAGTCTAGACTCGTCTTCTAAATTTACTTATAAGCGAAGTTGTTAGTGGTCTGCTGGCAAATATGCAGTTTCATTGGAAAGTATCCAGGAATGAGACATGCTTAACCAGTTTGAGTTTTGGAGTTAGCGGCGCTCTTTAATATTAAGAATGATGGCAGCTTAGGCATGCATATTTCAGTCAAAAAATTTATGATTGAAATGGCTGACTGGTTGAATTGAATATTCTTTTTTCCGAATGGTTGACTTTGTTTTGCTGATAGTTTCTGCAAAGTTTTAAAAATGTAAAAAATTTCATAGAAAATTTTATATTTAAAATTTTTTCATATTAAGCCCTTTTTCACAAAGCTATATTGGATAAAATGACTTTAATTGTCATGGCTTCTGAAATGAACCAGGGAATGACGACGTTTGCCTCCTAATGTAACAACCACGATTTGAATTTTAGGGATAGCTGGTTGATTCATGTACAGCTACAGGTTTGAATCGACTACAGTGCTGAGGTAATATATCACAAGTGGTTGACTGATTATGGTTGAGAATCCTTTTGTCCTTAGGCTAACCACAAGGTTTTCAAGACTTTTTTCTCAGTGTAACACAAATGCAGGTTAGATCTATCTAAAACTCCCCCAAGAAGGTGACTTTGTCTCAATGCCTGATCCAAAGGATAGCTTGTCTTCTTGGTGCTTTATAATTATAAGACAATGGAAGTGAATACTGATAGCCGTAAATCTATAATGGGTCAACTGTTCAATACTGGTGAAAATATAAAATAAGTACGGAATTACTTATTTCATCAAATATTTGACAAGTTGGATTCATACAAAATTTTTAGTTATTTTTAGACTTTATCCCTAAAATTTAAAATAATAACTATAACTGAAGAATTTTATGTCCAGTAGATTACTGTTACTTTACTTTTGCATTGCCATAGGAAAAGAAATTTGGTACGCAAGTATTATGTATGCCAAATAGTATTTTGTTAAGTTTCTAACTGTAAAACTGAAATCTGCATAAGGGTACCTTATGTGATGTAGTCATCACAACTTTTACTAATACTAACGTAACAACTTTTATTAATACTAATATCATAATTTAATTATCTTACCTTTGCTAATACCTATTCAATAATTATGTCCAATATAATATTTAAAAAACTATGAATAACGAAATGAAAATTTTTCCTGTTTTCTTAAGTCAAGAGTTAGTGAGGTTTGATAATTTGCGTCTGTTTGGACTGCTCAAAACGTGTTGAAGCTAATTAAGTTTTTCTATTGACAAGTACAACAATGGATTATTTTAGAGTGACGAGGTAATATTTCCGTAAAATAGAAACATCTGGAAGAATTGTGATTTCTATGTTTAAAAATCACACTATAAAGTTTGTAAATTTCATCAAAATTAATAATTATTTTCCTAAGGAATATTTATTGTCCTAACAGTACTTCCTTACCTTTTGAGAAAAATTGCTTCTCAAATAAGCAAACATCTGTTTTTTTATTATATAATTCTACACAATATGAAATAAACTCAATAATCAATAGTCTTGATCTTGTTTCAGTAATTACCGCAAAAATTTTACACATACATATTTTGAAAGAATAGAAGATATTTACATGAAGTTGATATATAGTTGGAAGATATAGATATTTTTTAGATAATAATTGTAAAAATCGCCGAGGGATTGCAATACTGCAATTACTCAGAGTAAAAAATATTGAAATCGAAGTTTTAGCTGCACAAAAATTTTGACTTCAGGCTATACTATTTTGTCATTAACTTTTAATCTTTAATAATCATAATATAT